>NW_028135478.1:0-188851 GCF_964662115.1 Mustela nivalis
AGATCCCATGCACAAGTTTCCTTGTGGAGACGAGATTTGTTCTGATGGGTGCCTCAGCAAACCACTTATGCTTGTATTGGAATCCAGGCTTTTGAGGAGACATGCCTGTAAACCAAAGCAATGGATCCGATTATGGCCTAGCGTACTGTCTGGTTCAATCTTCTTCTCTGGGGACATCCATGTATGGTATGAGTGGAGGTAGATGCTCACCTGGTGTCAGACCGCCCTTGTTTGTCCCCGGAAACCTACACTATTGGGATGGCCTCGGGGACTTTGGAGAGTTCTCCGAATTTGTACGATTTTGGACAATGGATGGGAAGAATTCCCATGGATTGAGTAGGCACAGTCCTAATGTGTGGCTCCAGGGGACCCAGCCTGGAGGGTGTGTGGCAAAGGACTTTGAGGACAGTATTCTAAAAACACAAACTCAGCTCAGGTTTGGGGACGTAGGTATGCAGGCCCAATCTACAAACCATGAGAAGAACTCTTCAGGATATGAAGAAAGAGCGAGTGTGAGGCACTTGATCAGGTTTTGCCTCTGCCTTTTATATCAACGATGGCCGTGGAATGTGGGGAGGCCTCATGGGCCATGGACGAATCTTCCTCTCTGTGGATTTGGCCCGGTCCCAATTGTTTTTCGTCAATCTGTGGGATGGGAGGTCTCCTTTCCTGTTTATTAACTCAGGTGTCCGAACAAAAGAGGAATTCCAAAGCAGAGCCTTGGGAAAGAGTGAAGGGACAACCCAAACTATGGTTAAAAATTGGGGACTAGGGGCATGGCAGGCCCAATATGCTGTCTCTTCATCCAGCCACTGAGAGGCCTGACTTGAGGACTGGGCTCATGCTGAGGGTCACAATGTGAGTTTGTGACCAATGTGGCCCGCGAGCATGGGCGGGGCCTCATGGGCCACACTGGTTTCAACTACACTGGACTTTGGACAACATGCCAATCACAAGGTCTCTTGCCATGGGGAAGGTGTTCTGATTTCTGCATCATTTTCAACCATGGGCAGTGGTTGGAGATAAGGTCTAGGTTCTGAAGCCTGAAAAATCGCAGTTGGGAAGAGATGACGACCTAAGGCCATGGTGGGTCTCATACGCTCAGTGTGCATTCATCTGCCTGGGTTTTGGTCAGGAGGTTCTAGCTCAGGGTGTGTCAGACAGTGCATTAGTGACCAGGTTAGACTATATAATTTGGGTACAGTCGAGTGCCGTGTAGGTTTATCCCCCTTTTAGGTTCCTGGGCAGCTCATTAGGCAAGATGTTTTTTCTAGAGGGCAGGCAGAGTGCTGCATTGTGGGTCCGGAATTGCCAAACTTGAGAGCTTCTGGGCCAGGAGTGTGAGGACAGAAGTCTGAGAACACAAGCTAGACTTGGGCTTCAGGCCGAGGGCACGACATGTACCCCCTGCAGATCGGAACCAATATCTCAAGCATCTGAAGCCAAGGCGAGGATCAGACGTTGGCTCAGGTTGGAGTTTCTGAGCATAACTGCCCCTTCATGAACGGAGAGGAATCTCAAGGCCATGGAGGTTTTCCCACGTTGGGAGTTTATGAATGCCCTCTTAAAGGATTCCTTCTGTGGGACAATTGAGACCTGTTGGGCAGCTCCAGGACATCCCATATGGAATGACTCCAGAGCACCGTTGGAGGATGGATGCCAGGGAAGCCCGCCTCGCATTACAAATGTCTCCTAGCAACAATAGAGTTGAGATCGGTGGCTCTGTGGGAGCCACCGAGGTGGCTGAGTTGAAATGGATTTTCCTGAGGATGGGGCCTAATGTGTGTTGTGTCCATGAGGGCCTTGGATTAGGGCGGTGGCACCGGGACCCTGAAGTATTCTCCTAAGCTTTTGACATAGCTCCCATGCAAAAGTTTCCGTGTGGAGACGAGATTTTTTCTGATGGGTGCCTCAGGAAACCCCTTATGCTGGTATTGGAATCCAGGCTTATGAGGACACATGCCTGTAAACCAAAGCCTTGGACCCGATTATGGCCTAGGGTCCTGTCTGGTTCAATCTTCTTCTCTGGGGTTCTCCATCTATGGAATGAGTGGAGGTAGATGATCACCTGGTGTCAGACCGCCCTGTTTGTCCCCGGAGACATACACTATTGGGAGGGCCTCGGGGACTTTGGAGGGTTCTCCTAATTTGTACGATTTGGGACAATGGAATGGGCAGAATTCCCATGGATTGGGTAGGCACAGTACTAATGTGTGGCTCCTGGCGCCCCAGCCTGGAGGGTGTGTGGCCCAGGACTTTGAACAGAAGATTGAAAACAGAAACTCAGCTTAGGTTTGGGGACGTAGGTATGGCAGGCGTAATCTACAAACCATGAGAAGAACTCTTCAGAATATGAAGAAAGAGCGAGTCTGAGGTACTTGCTCAGGCTTTTGTCTTTGGATTTTGTATCAATGATGGCCGTGGAATTTGGGGAGGCCTCATGGCCCATGGACGAATCTTCCTCTCTGTGGATTTGGCCCAGTCCCAATTGTTTTTCATAAATCTGTGGAATGGGAGGTCTCCTTTCAGGTTTATTAACTCAGGTGTCTGAACATAAGCGGAATTCCAAAACAGAGTGCTGGGGAAGAGTGAAGGGACAACCCAAACTATGTTTAAAAATTGGGGCCTAGGGGCATGGCACGCCCAATATGCTGTCTCTTCATCTAGCCACTGAGAGGCCGTACTTGAGGACTGGGCTCAGGCTGAGGGTCACAATGTGTGTTTGTGACCAATGTGGTTTTGCGAGCATGGGCGGGGCCTCATGGGCCACACTGGTTTCAACTACACTGGACTTTGGACAACTTGCCAATCACAAGGTCTCTAACCATGGGAAGGGTGTTCTGATTTCTGCATCATTTTCAACCATGGGCCGTGGTTGGAGATAAGGCCTAGGTTCTGAAGCCCGAAAAACCGCTGTTGGGATGAGATGACCACCTAAGGGCATGGCGGGTCTGATAGGCTCACTGTGTGGTCAGCTGCCTGGGTGTTGGTCAGGAGGTTCTGGCTCAGGTTGTGTCAGACAGTGCATTAGTGCCCAGGTTAGACTATATAATTTGGGTACATTCGAGTGCCTTGTAGGTTTATCCTCATTTGAGGTGTCCAGGCAGCTCATTAGGGAAGATATTTTTTCTAGAGGGCAGGCAGAGTGCTGCATTGTGGGTCCGGAATTGCCAAACTTGAGGGCTTCTGGGCCAGGAGTGTGAGGACAGAAGTCTGAGAACACAAGCTCGACTTGGGCTTCTGGCCGAGGGCACTGCAGGTACCCCCTGCAGATCTGAACCAATATCTCAAGCATCTGAAATCACGGCGAGTATCAGACGTTGGCTCAGGTTGGAGTTTCTGTGCATGACTATCCTTCATGAACGGAGCGGAATCTCAAGGGCCTGGAGGTTTTCCCACGTTGGGAGTTGTGGGATGCCCCCTTCAAGGATTCCTTCTGCGGGACAATTGAGACCTGTTGGGCAGCTCCAGGACATCCCATATGGAATGACTGCAGAGCACAGTTGGAGGATGGATGCCAGGGAAGCCTGCCTCGCATTCCAATTGTCTCCTAGCAACAAGACAGTTGAAATCGGATGGCTCTGCGGGAGCAACCGGGGTGGCTGAGTTGAAATGGACTTTCCTGAGGATGGGGCCTAATGTGTGTTTGTGTCCATTAGGGCCTTGGAATGGGGCGGTGGCACCGGGACCCTAAGTATTCTCCTAAGCTTTTGACATAGCTCCCATGCACAAGTTTCCTTGTGGAGACTAGATTTGTTTTGATGGGTGCCTCCGGAAACCCCTTACGCTCGTATTGGATACCAGGCTTTTGAGGAGACATGCCTGCAAACCAAAGCAATGGATCCAATTATGGCCTAGGGTCCTGTCTGGTTCAATCTTCTTCTCTGGGGATATCCATCTATGGAATGAGTGGAGGTAGATGCTCACCTGTTGTCAGACCACCCTTGTTTGTCCCCAGAGTCCTACACTATTGGGATGGCCCCTGGGACTTTGGAGTGTTCTCCGAATTTGTACGATTTTGGACAATGGAATGGGCAGAATTCCCATAGATTGGGTAGGCACAGTCCTAATGTATGGCTCCAGGGGCCCCAGCCTGGAGGGTGTTTGGCCCAGGACTTTGAGGACAGAAGTCTGAAAACACAAACTCAGCTTAGGTTTGGGGACGTAGGAATGGCAGGCCCAATCTACAAACCATGAGAAGAACTCTTCAGGATATGAAGAAAGAGCAAGTCTGAGGCACTTGCTCAGGCTTTAGTATCTGTATTTTGTATCAACGATGGCCGTGGAATGTGGGGAGGCCTCATGGGCCATGGACGAATCTTCCTCTCTGTGGTTTTGGCCCGGTCCCAATTGTTTTTCGTCAATCTGTGGGATGGGAGGTCTCCTTTCAGGTTTATTACCTCAAGTGTCCGAACAAAAGAGGAATTCCAAAGCAGAGACCTGGGGAAGAGTGAAGGGACAACCCAAACTATGGTTAAAAATTGGGGCCTAGGGGCATGGCATGCCCAATAAGCTGTCTCTTCATCCAGCCACTGAGAGGCCTTATGAGGACTCGGCTCAGGCTGAGGGTCACAATGTGTGTTTGTGACCAATGTGGCCCGCGAGCATGGGCGGGGCCTCATGGGCCACACTAATTTCAACTACACGGGACTTTGTACAACATGCCAATCACAAGGTCTCTTTCCATGGGGAAGGTGTGATTTCTGCATCATTTTCAACCCTGGGCAGTGATTGGAGATAAGGACTAGGTTCTGAAGCCTGAAAACCGCAGTTGGGTAGAGATGATGACCTAAGGCCATGGCGGCTCTGATGTGCTCAGTGTGTGGTCAGCTGCCTGGATGTTGATCTGGAGGTTCAGGCTCAGGTTGTGTCAGAGAGTGCATTAGAGCTCAGGTTAGACTATATAATTTGGGTACAGTCGAGTGCCGTGTAGGTTTATCCACATTTGAGGTGCCTGGGCAGCTCATTAGGCAAGATATTTTTTCTAGAGTGCAGGCAGAGTGCTGCATTGTGGGTCCGGAATTGCCAAACTTGCGGTCTTCTCGGCCAGGAGTGTGAGGACAAAAGTTTGAGAACACAAGTTGACTTGGACATCAGGCCGAGGGCGCGGCAGGTACCCCCTGCAGATCTGAACCAATATCTCATACATCTGAAGTCACGGCGAGGATCAGACGTTGGCTCAGGTTGGAGTTTCTGTGCATGACTGCCCCTTCATGAACGGAGTGGAATCTCAAGGCCATGGAGTTTTTCCCATGTTGGGAGTTGTGGAATGCCCCCTTCAAGGATTCCTTCTGGGGACAATTGAGACATGTTGGGCAGCTCCAGGACATCCCATATGGATTAACTCCAGAGCACCGTTGGAAGATGGATGCCAGGGAAGCCCGCCTCGCATTCCAATTGTCTCCTAGCAACTATACATTTGAGATCGGATGACTCTGCGGGAGCAACCTGGGTGGCTTAGTTGAAATAGACTTTCCTGAGAATGGGGCCTAATGTGTGTTTGTGTCCATGAGGGCCTTGGAATGGGGCGGTGGCACAGGGACCCTGTAGTATTCTCCTAAGCTTTTGACATAGATCCCATGCACAAGTTTCCTTGTGGAGACGAGATTTGTTCTGATGGGTGCCTCAGCAAACCACTTATGCTTGTATTGGAATCCAGGCTTTTGAGGAGACATGCCTGTAAACCAAAGCAATGGATCCGATTATGGCCTAGCGTACTGTCTGGTTCAATCTTCTTCTCTGGGGACATCCATGTATGGTATGAGTGGAGGTAGATGCTCACCTGGTGTCAGACCGCCCTTGTTTGTCCCCGGAAACCTACACTATTGGGATGGCCTCGGGGACTTTGGAGAGTTCTCCGAATTTGTACGATTTTGGACAATGGATGGGAAGAATTCCCATGGATTGAGTAGGCACAGTCCTAATGTGTGGCTCCAGGGGACCCAGCCTGGAGGGTGTGTGGCAAAGGACTTTGAGGACAGTATTCTAAAAACACAAACTCAGCTCAGGTTTGGGGACGTAGGTATGCAGGCCCAATCTACAAACCATGAGAAGAACTCTTCAGGATATGAAGAAAGAGCGAGTGTGAGGCACTTGATCAGGTTTTGCCTCTGCCTTTTATATCAACGATGGCCGTGGAATGTGGGGAGGCCTCATGGGCCATGGACGAATCTTCCTCTCTGTGGATTTGGCCCGGTCCCAATTGTTTTTCGTCAATCTGTGGGATGGGAGGTCTCCTTTCCTGTTTATTAAATCAGGTGTCCGAACAAAAGAGGAATTCCAAAGCAGAGCCTTGGGAAAGAGTGAAGGGACAACCCAAACTATGGTTAAAAATTGGGGACTAGGGGCATGGCAGGCCCAATATGCTGTCTCTTCATCCAGCCACTGAGAGGCCTGACTTGAGGACTGGGCTCATGCTGAGGGTCACAATGTGAGTTTGTGACCAATGTGGCCCGCGAGCATGGGCGGGGCCTCATGGGCCACACTGGTTTCAACTACACTGGACTTTGGACAACATGCCAATCACAAGGTCTCTTGCCATGGGGAAGGTGTTCTGATTTCTGCATCATTTTCAACCATGGGCAGTGGTTGGAGATAAGGTCTAGGTTCTGAAGCCTGAAAAATCGCAGTTGGGAAGAGATGACGACCTAAGGCCATGGTGGGTCTCATACGCTCAGTGTGCATTCATCTGCCTGGGTTTTGGTCAGGAGGTTCTAGCTCAGGGTGTGTCAGACAGTGCATTAGTGACCAGGTTAGACTATATAATTTGGGTACAGTCGAGTGCCGTGTAGGTTTATCCCCCTTTTAGGTTCCTGGGCAGCTCATTAGGCAAGATGTTTTTTCTAGAGGGCAGGCAGAGTGCTGCATTGTGGGTCCGGAATTGCCAAACTTGAGAGCTTCTGGGCCAGGAGTGTGAGGACAGAAGTCTGAGAACACAAGCTAGACTTGGGCTTCAGGCCGAGGGCACGACATGTACCCCCTGCAGATCGGAACCAATATCTCAAGCATCTGAAGCCAAGGCGAGGATCAGACGTTGGCTCAGGTTGGAGTTTCTGAGCATAACTGCCCCTTCATGAACGGAGAGGAATCTCAAGGCCATGGAGGTTTTCCCACGTTGGGAGTTTATGAATGCCCTCTTAAAGGATTCCTTCTGTGGGACAATTGAGACCTGTTGGGCAGCTCCAGGACATCCCATATGGAATGACTCCAGAGCACCGTTGGAGGATGGATGCCAGGGAAGCCCGCCTCGCATTACAAATGTCTCCTAGCAACAATAGAGTTGAGATCGGTGGCTCTGTGGGAGCCACCGAGGTGGCTGAGTTGAAATGGATTTTCCTGAGGATGGGGCCTAATGTGTGTTGTGTCCATGAGGGCCTTGGATTAGGGCGGTGGCACCGGGACCCTGAAGTATTCTCCTAAGCTTTTGACATAGCTCCCATGCAAAAGTTTCCGTGTGGAGACGAGATTTTTTCTGATGGGTGCCTCAGGAAACCCCTTATGCTGGTATTGGAATCCAGGCTTATGAGGACACATGCCTGTAAACCAAAGCCTTGGACCCGATTATGGCCTAGGGTCCTGTCTGGTTCAATCTTCTTCTCTGGGGTTCTCCATCTATGGAATGAGTGGAGGTAGATGATCACCTGGTGTCAGACCGCCCTGTTTGTCCCCGGAGACATACACTATTGGGAGGGCCTCGGGGACTTTGGAGGGTTCTCCTAATTTGTACGATTTGGGACAATGGAATGGGCAGAATTCCCATGGATTGGGTAGGCACAGTACTAATGTGTGGCTCCTGGCGCCCCAGCCTGGAGGGTGTGTGGCCCAGGACTTTGAACAGAAGATTGAAAACAGAAACTCAGCTTAGGTTTGGGGACGTAGGTATGGCAGGCGTAATCTACAAACCATGAGAAGAACTCTTCAGAATATGAAGAAAGAGCGAGTCTGAGGTACTTGCTCAGGCTTTTGTCTTTGGATTTTGTATCAATGATGGCCGTGGAATTTGGGGAGGCCTCATGGCCCATGGACGAATCTTCCTCTCTGTGGATTTGGCCCAGTCCCAATTGTTTTTCATAAATCTGTGGAATGGGAGGTCTCCTTTCAGGTTTATTAACTCAGGTGTCTGAACATAAGCGGAATTCCAAAACAGAGTGCTGGGGAAGAGTGAAGGGACAACCCAAACTATGTTTAAAAATTGGGGCCTAGGGGCATGGCACGCCCAATATGCTGTCTCTTCATCTAGCCACTGAGAGGCCGTACTTGAGGACTGGGCTCAGGCTGAGGGTCACAATGTGTGTTTGTGACCAATGTGGTTTTGCGAGCATGGGCGGGGCCTCATGGGCCACACTGGTTTCAACTACACTGGACTTTGGACAACTTGCCAATCACAAGGTCTCTAACCATGGGAAGGGTGTTCTGATTTCTGCATCATTTTCAACCATGGGCCGTGGTTGGAGATAAGGCCTAGGTTCTGAAGCCCGAAAAACCGCTGTTGGGATGAGATGACCACCTAAGGGCATGGCGGGTCTGATAGGCTCACTGTGTGGTCAGCTGCCTGGGTGTTGGTCAGGAGGTTCTGGCTCAGGTTGTGTCAGACAGTGCATTAGTGCCCAGGTTAGACTATATAATTTGGGTACATTCGAGTGCCTTGTAGGTTTATCCTCATTTGAGGTGTCCAGGCAGCTCATTAGGGAAGATATTTTTTCTAGAGGGCAGGCAGAGTGCTGCATTGTGGGTCCGGAATTGCCAAACTTGAGGGCTTCTGGGCCAGGAGTGTGAGGACAGAAGTCTGAGAACACAAGCTCGACTTGGGCTTCTGGCCGAGGGCACTGCAGGTACCCCCTGCAGATCTGAACCAATATCTCAAGCATCTGAAATCACGGCGAGTATCAGACGTTGGCTCAGGTTGGAGTTTCTGTGCATGACTATCCTTCATGAACGGAGCGGAATCTCAAGGGCCTGGAGGTTTTCCCACGTTGGGAGTTGTGGGATGCCCCCTTCAAGGATTCCTTCTGCGGGACAATTGAGACCTGTTGGGCAGCTCCAGGACATCCCATATGGAATGACTGCAGAGCACAGTTGGAGGATGGATGCCAGGGAAGCCTGCCTCGCATTCCAATTGTCTCCTAGCAACAAGACAGTTGAAATCGGATGGCTCTGCGGGAGCAACCGGGGTGGCTGAGTTGAAATGGACTTTCCTGAGGATGGGGCCTAATGTGTGTTTGTGTCCATTAGGGCCTTGGAATGGGGCGGTGGCACCGGGACCCTAAGTATTCTCCTAAGCTTTTGACATAGCTCCCATGCACAAGTTTCCTTGTGGAGACTAGATTTGTTTTGATGGGTGCCTCCGGAAACCCCTTACGCTCGTATTGGATACCAGGCTTTTGAGGAGACATGCCTGCAAACCAAAGCAATGGATCCAATTATGGCCTAGGGTCCTGTCTGGTTCAATCTTCTTCTCTGGGGATATCCATCTATGGAATGAGTGGAGGTAGATGCTCACCTGTTGTCAGACCACCCTTGTTTGTCCCCAGAGTCCTACACTATTGGGATGGCCCCTGGGACTTTGGAGTGTTCTCCGAATTTGTACGATTTTGGACAATGGAATGGGCAGAATTCCCATAGATTGGGTAGGCACAGTCCTAATGTATGGCTCCAGGGGCCCCAGCCTGGAGGGTGTTTGGCCCAGGACTTTGAGGACAGAAGTCTGAAAACACAAACTCAGCTTAGGTTTGGGGACGTAGGAATGGCAGGCCCAATCTACAAACCATGAGAAGAACTCTTCAGGATATGAAGAAAGAGCAAGTCTGAGGCACTTGCTCAGGCTTTAGTATCTGTATTTTGTATCAACGATGGCCGTGGAATGTGGGGAGGCCTCATGGGCCATGGACGAATCTTCCTCTCTGTGGTTTTGGCCCGGTCCCAATTGTTTTTCGTCAATCTGTGGGATGGGAGGTCTCCTTTCAGGTTTATTACCTCAAGTGTCCGAACAAAAGAGGAATTCCAAAGCAGAGACCTGGGGAAGAGTGAAGGGACAACCCAAACTATGGTTAAAAATTGGGGCCTAGGGGCATGGCATGCCCAATAAGCTGTCTCTTCATCCAGCCACTGAGAGGCCTTATGAGGACTCGGCTCAGGCTGAGGGTCACAATGTGTGTTTGTGACCAATGTGGCCCGCGAGCATGGGCGGGGCCTCATGGGCCACACTAATTTCAACTACACGGGACTTTGTACAACATGCCAATCACAAGGTCTCTTTCCATGGGGAAGGTGTGATTTCTGCATCATTTTCAACCCTGGGCAGTGATTGGAGATAAGGACTAGGTTCTGAAGCCTGAAAACCGCAGTTGGGTAGAGATGATGACCTAAGGCCATGGCGGCTCTGATGTGCTCAGTGTGTGGTCAGCTGCCTGGATGTTGATCTGGAGGTTCAGGCTCAGGTTGTGTCAGAGAGTGCATTAGAGCTCAGGTTAGACTATATAATTTGGGTACAGTCGAGTGCCGTGTAGGTTTATCCACATTTGAGGTGCCTGGGCAGCTCATTAGGCAAGATATTTTTTCTAGAGTGCAGGCAGAGTGCTGCATTGTGGGTCCGGAATTGCCAAACTTGCGGTCTTCTCGGCCAGGAGTGTGAGGACAAAAGTTTGAGAACACAAGTTGACTTGGACATCAGGCCGAGGGCGCGGCAGGTACCCCCTGCAGATCTGAACCAATATCTCATACATCTGAAGTCACGGCGAGGATCAGACGTTGGCTCAGGTTGGAGTTTCTGTGCATGACTGCCCCTTCATGAACGGAGTGGAATCTCAAGGCCATGGAGTTTTTCCCATGTTGGGAGTTGTGGAATGCCCCCTTCAAGGATTCCTTCTGGGGACAATTGAGACATGTTGGGCAGCTCCAGGACATCCCATATGGATTAACTCCAGAGCACCGTTGGAAGATGGATGCCAGGGAAGCCCGCCTCGCATTCCAATTGTCTCCTAGCAACTATACATTTGAGATCGGATGACTCTGCGGGAGCAACCTGGGTGGCTTAGTTGAAATAGACTTTCCTGAGAATGGGGCCTAATGTGTGTTTGTGTCCATGAGGGCCTTGGAATGGGGCGGTGGCACAGGGACCCTGTAGTATTCTCCTAAGCTTTTGACATAGATCCCATGCACAAGTTTCCTTGTGGAGACGAGATTTGTTCTGATGGGTGCCTCAGCAAACCACTTATGCTTGTATTGGAATCCAGGCTTTTGAGGAGACATGCCTGTAAACCAAAGCAATGGATCCGATTATGGCCTAGCGTACTGTCTGGTTCAATCTTCTTCTCTGGGGACATCCATGTATGGTATGAGTGGAGGTAGATGCTCACCTGGTGTCAGACCGCCCTTGTTTGTCCCCGGAAACCTACACTATTGGGATGGCCTCGGGGACTTTGGAGAGTTCTCCGAATTTGTACGATTTTGGACAATGGATGGGAAGAATTCCCATGGATTGAGTAGGCACAGTCCTAATGTGTGGCTCCAGGGGACCCAGCCTGGAGGGTGTGTGGCAAAGGACTTTGAGGACAGTATTCTAAAAACACAAACTCAGCTCAGGTTTGGGGACGTAGGTATGCAGGCCCAATCTACAAACCATGAGAAGAACTCTTCAGGATATGAAGAAAGAGCGAGTGTGAGGCACTTGATCAGGTTTTGCCTCTGCCTTTTATATCAACGATGGCCGTGGAATGTGGGGAGGCCTCATGGGCCATGGACGAATCTTCCTCTCTGTGGATTTGGCCCGGTCCCAATTGTTTTTCGTCAATCTGTGGGATGGGAGGTCTCCTTTCCTGTTTATTAAATCAGGTGTCCGAACAAAAGAGGAATTCCAAAGCAGAGCCTTGGGAAAGAGTGAAGGGACAACCCAAACTATGGTTAAAAATTGGGGACTAGGGGCATGGCAGGCCCAATATGCTGTCTCTTCATCCAGCCACTGAGAGGCCTGACTTGAGGACTGGGCTCATGCTGAGGGTCACAATGTGAGTTTGTGACCAATGTGGCCCGCGAGCATGGGCGGGGCCTCATGGGCCACACTGGTTTCAACTACACTGGACTTTGGACAACATGCCAATCACAAGGTCTCTTGCCATGGGGAAGGTGTTCTGATTTCTGCATCATTTTCAACCATGGGCAGTGGTTGGAGATAAGGTCTAGGTTCTGAAGCCTGAAAAATCGCAGTTGGGAAGAGATGACGACCTAAGGCCATGGTGGGTCTCATACGCTCAGTGTGCATTCATCTGCCTGGGTTTTGGTCAGGAGGTTCTAGCTCAGGGTGTGTCAGACAGTGCATTAGTGACCAGGTTAGACTATATAATTTGGGTACAGTCGAGTGCCGTGTAGGTTTATCCCCCTTTTAGGTTCCTGGGCAGCTCATTAGGCAAGATGTTTTTTCTAGAGGGCAGGCAGAGTGCTGCATTGTGGGTCCGGAATTGCCAAACTTGAGAGCTTCTGGGCCAGGAGTGTGAGGACAGAAGTCTGAGAACACAAGCTAGACTTGGGCTTCAGGCCGAGGGCACGACATGTACCCCCTGCAGATCGGAACCAATATCTCAAGCATCTGAAGCCAAGGCGAGGATCAGACGTTGGCTCAGGTTGGAGTTTCTGAGCATAACTGCCCCTTCATGAACGGAGAGGAATCTCAAGGCCATGGAGGTTTTCCCACGTTGGGAGTTTATGAATGCCCTCTTAAAGGATTCCTTCTGTGGGACAATTGAGACCTGTTGGGCAGCTCCAGGACATCCCATATGGAATGACTCCAGAGCACCGTTGGAGGATGGATGCCAGGGAAGCCCGCCTCGCATTACAAATGTCTCCTAGCAACAATAGAGTTGAGATCGGTGGCTCTGTGGGAGCAACCGAGGTGGCTGAGTTGAAATGGATTTTCCTGAGGATGGGGCCTAATGTGTGTTGTGTCCATGAGGGCCTTGGATTAGGGCGGTGGCACCGGGACCCTGAAGTATTCTCCTAAGCTTTTGACATAGCTCCCATGCAAAAGTTTCCGTGTGGAGACGAGATTTTTTCTGATGGGTGCCTCAGGAAACCCCTTATGCTGGTATTGGAATCCAGGCTTATGAGGACACATGCCTGTAAACCAAAGCCTTGGACCCGATTATGGCCTAGGGTCCTGTCTGGTTCAATCTTCTTCTCTGGGGTTCTCCATCTATGGAATGAGTGGAGGTAGATGATCACCTGGTGTCAGACCGCCCTGTTTGTCCCCGGAGACATACACTATTGGGAGGGCCTCGGGGACTTTGGAGGGTTCTCCTAATTTGTACGATTTGGGACAATGGAATGGGCAGAATTCCCATGGATTGGGTAGGCACAGTACTAATGTGTGGCTCCTGGCGCCCCAGCCTGGAGGGTGTGTGGCCCAGGACTTTGAACAGAAGATTGAAAACAGAAACTCAGCTTAGGTTTGGGGACGTAGGTATGGCAGGCGTAATCTACAAACCATGAGAAGAACTCTTCAGAATATGAAGAAAGAGCGAGTCTGAGGTACTTGCTCAGGCTTTTGTCTTTGGATTTTGTATCAATGATGGCCGTGGAATTTGGGGAGGCCTCATGGCCCATGGACGAATCTTCCTCTCTGTGGATTTGGCCCAGTCCCAATTGTTTTTCATAAATCTGTGGAATGGGAGGTCTCCTTTCAGGTTTATTAACTCAGGTGTCTGAACATAAGCGGAATTCCAAAACAGAGTGCTGGGGAAGAGTGAAGGGACAACCCAAACTATGTTTAAAAATTGGGGCCTAGGGGCATGGCACGCCCAATATGCTGTCTCTTCATCTAGCCACTGAGAGGCCGTACTTGAGGACTGGGCTCAGGCTGAGGGTCACAATGTGTGTTTGTGACCAATGTGGTTTTGCGAGCATGGGCGGGGCCTCATGGGCCACACTGGTTTCAACTACACTGGACTTTGGACAACTTGCCAATCACAAGGTCTCTAACCATGGGAAGGGTGTTCTGATTTCTGCATCATTTTCAACCATGGGCCGTGGTTGGAGATAAGGCCTAGGTTCTGAAGCCCGAAAAACCGCTGTTGGGATGAGATGACCACCTAAGGGCATGGCGGGTCTGATAGGCTCACTGTGTGGTCAGCTGCCTGGGTGTTGGTCAGGAGGTTCTGGCTCAGGTTGTGTCAGACAGTGCATTAGTGCCCAGGTTAGACTATATAATTTGGGTACATTCGAGTGCCTTGTAGGTTTATCCTCATTTGAGGTGTCCAGGCAGCTCATTAGGGAAGATATTTTTTCTAGAGGGCAGGCAGAGTGCTGCATTGTGGGTCCGGAATTGCCAAACTTGAGGGCTTCTGGGCCAGGAGTGTGAGGACAGAAGTCTGAGAACACAAGCTCGACTTGGGCTTCTGGCCGAGGGCACTGCAGGTACCCCCTGCAGATCTGAACCAATATCTCAAGCATCTGAAATCACGGCGAGTATCAGACGTTGGCTCAGGTTGGAGTTTCTGTGCATGACTATCCTTCATGAACGGAGCGGAATCTCAAGGGCCTGGAGGTTTTCCCACGTTGGGAGTTGTGGGATGCCCCCTTCAAGGATTCCTTCTGCGGGACAATTGAGACCTGTTGGGCAGCTCCAGGACATCCCATATGGAATGACTGCAGAGCACAGTTGGAGGATGGATGCCAGGGAAGCCTGCCTCGCATTCCAATTGTCTCCTAGCAACAAGACAGTTGAAATCGGATGGCTCTGCGGGAGCAACCGGGGTGGCTGAGTTGAAATGGACTTTCCTGAGGATGGGGCCTAATGTGTGTTTGTGTCCATTAGGGCCTTGGAATGGGGCGGTGGCACCGGGACCCTAAGTATTCTCCTAAGCTTTTGACATAGCTCCCATGCACAAGTTTCCTTGTGGAGACTAGATTTGTTTTGATGGGTGCCTCCGGAAACCCCTTACGCTCGTATTGGATACCAGGCTTTTGAGGAGACATGCCTGCAAACCAAAGCAATGGATCCAATTATGGCCTAGGGTCCTGTCTGGTTCAATCTTCTTCTCTGGGGATATCCATCTATGGAATGAGTGGAGGTAGATGCTCACCTGTTGTCAGACCACCCTTGTTTGTCCCCGGAGTCCTACACTATTGGGATGGCCCCTGGGACTTTGGAGTGTTCTCCGAATTTGTACGATTTTGGACAATGGAATGGGCAGAATTCCCATAGATTGGGTAGGCACAGTCCTAATGTATGGCTCCAGGGGCCCCAGCCTGGAGGGTGTTTGGCCCAGGACTTTGAGGACAGAAGTCTGAAAACACAAACTCAGCTTAGGTTTGGGGACGTAGGAATGGCAGGCCCAATCTACAAACCATGAGAAGAACTCTTCAGGATATGAAGAAAGAGCAAGTCTGAGGCACTTGCTCAGGCTTTAGTATCTGTATTTTGTATCAACGATGGCCGTGGAATGTGGGGAGGCCTCATGGGCCATGGACGAATCTTCCTCTCTGTGGTTTTGGCCCGGTCCCAATTGTTTTTCGTCAATCTGTGGGATGGGAGGTCTCCTTTCAGGTTTATTACCTCAAGTGTCCGAACAAAAGAGGAATTCCAAAGCAGAAACCTGGGGAAGAGTGAAGGGACAACCCAAACTATGGTTAAAAATTGGGGCCTAGGGGCATGGCATGCCCAATAAGCTGTCTCTTCATCCAGCCACTGAGAGGCCTTATGAGGACTCGGCTCAGGCTGAGGGTCACAATGTGTGTTTGTGACCAATGTGGCCCGCGAGCATGGGCGGGGCCTCATGGGCCACACTAATTTCAACTACACGGGACTTTGTACAACATGCCAATCACAAGGTCTCTTTCCATGGGGAAGGTGTGATTTCTGCATCATTTTCAACCCTGGGCAGTGATTGGAGATAAGGACTAGGTTCTGAAGCCTGAAAACCGCAGTTGGGTAGAGATGATGACCTAAGGCCATGGCGGCTCTGATGTGCTCAGTGTGTGGTCAGCTGCCTGGATGTTGATCTGGAGGTTCAGGCTCAGGTTGTGTCAGAGAGTGCATTAGAGCTCAGGTTAGACTATATAATTTGGGTACAGTCGAGTGCCGTGTAGGTTTATCCACATTTGAGGTGCCTGGGCAGCTCATTAGGCAAGATATTTTTTCTAGAGTGCAGGCAGAGTGCTGCATTGTGGGTCCGGAATTGCCAAACTTGCGGTCTTCTCGGCCAGGAGTGTGAGGACAAAAGTTTGAGAACACAAGTTGACTTGGACATCAGGCCGAGGGCGCGGCAGGTACCCCCTGCAGATCTGAACCAATATCTCATACATCTGAAGTCACGGCGAGGATCAGACGTTGGCTCAGGTTGGAGTTTCTGTGCATGACTGCCCCTTCATGAACGGAGCGGAATCTCAAGGCCATGGAGTTTTTCCCATGTTGGGAGTTGTGGAATGCCCCCTTCAAGGATTCCTTCTGGGGACAATTGAGACATGTTGGGCAGCTCCAGGACATCCCATATGGATTAACTCCAGAGCACCGTTGGAAGATGGATGCCAGGGAAGCCCGCCTCGCATTCCAATTGTCTCCTAGCAACTATACATTTGAGATCGGATGACTCTGCGGGAGCAACCTGGGTGGCTTAGTTGAAATAGACTTTCCTGAGAATGGGGCCTAATGTGTGTTTGTGTCCATGAGGGCCTTGGAATGGGGCGGTGGCACAGGGACCCTGTAGTATTCTCCTAAGCTTTTGACATAGATCCCATGCACAAGTTTCCTTGTGGAGACGAGATTTGTTCTGATGGGTGCCTCAGCAAACCACTTATGCTTGTATTGGAATCCAGGCTTTTGAGGAGACATGCCTGTAAACCAAAGCAATGGATCCGATTATGGCCTAGCGTACTGTCTGGTTCAATCTTCTTCTCTGGGGACATCCATGTATGGTATGAGTGGTGGTAGATGCTCACCTGGTGTCAGACCGCCCTTGTTTGTCCCCGGAAACCTACACTATTGGGATGGCCTCGGGGACTTTGGAGAGTTCTCCGAATTTGTACGATTTTGGACAATGGATGGGAAGAATTCCCATGGATTGAGTAGGCACAGTCCTAATGTGTGGCTCCAGGGGACCCAGCCTGGAGGGTGTGTGGCAAAGGACTTTGAGGACAGTATTCTAAAAACACAAACTCAGCTCAGGTTTGGGGACGTAGGTATGCAGGCCCAATCTACAAACCATGAGAAGAACTCTTCAGGATATGAAGAAAGAGCGAGTGTGAGGCACTTGATCAGGTTTTGCCTCTGCCTTTTATATCAACGATGGCCGTGGAATGTGGGGAGGCCTCATGGGCCATGGACGAATCTTCCTCTCTGTGGATTTGGCCCGGTCCCAATTGTTTTTCGTCAATCTGTGGGATGGGAGATCTCCTTTCCTGTTTATTAACTCAGGTGTCCGAACAAAAGAGGAATTCCAAAGCAGAGCCTTGGGAAAGAGTGAAGGGACAACCCAAACTATGGTTAAAAATTGGGGACTAGGGGCATGGCAGGCCCAATATGCTGTCTCTTCATCCAGCCACTGAGAGGCCTGACTTGAGGACTGGGCTCATGCTGAGGGTCACAATGTGAGTTTGTGACCAATGTGGCCCGCGAGCATGGGCGGGGCCTCATGGGCCACACTGGTTTCAACTACACTGGACTTTGGACAACATGCCAATCACAAGGTCTCTTGCCATGGGGAAGGTGTTCTGATTTCTGCATCATTTTCAACCATGGGCAGTGGTTGGAGATAAGGTCTAGGTTCTGAAGCCTGAAAAATCGCAGTTGGGAAGAGATGACGACCTAAGGCCATGGTGGGTCTCATACGCTCAGTGTGCATTCATCTGCCTGGGTTTTGGTCAGGAGGTTCTAGCTCAGGGTGTGTCAGACAGTGCATTAGTGACCAGGTTAGACTATATAATTTGGGTACAGTCGAGTGCCGTGTAGGTTTATCCCCCTTTTAGGTTCCTGGGCAGCTCATTAGGCAAGATGTTTTTTCTAGAGGGCAGGCAGAGTGCTGCATTGTGGGTCCGGAATTGCCAAACTTGAGAGCTTCTGGGCCAGGAGTGTGAGGACAGAAGTCTGAGAACACAAGCTAGACTTGGGCTTCAGGCCGAGGGCACGACATGTACCCCCTGCAGATCGGAACCAATATCTCAAGCATCTGAAGCCAAGGCGAGGATCAGACGTTGGCTCAGGTTGGAGTTTCTGAGCATAACTGCCCCTTCATGAACGGAGAGGAATCTCAAGGCCATGGAGGTTTTCCCACGTTGGGAGTTTATGAATGCCCTCTTAAAGGATTCCTTCTGTGGGACAATTGAGACCTGTTGGGCAGCTCCAGGACATCCCATATGGAATGACTCCAGAGCACCGTTGGAGGATGGATGCCAGGGAAGCCCGCCTCGCATTACAAATGTCTCCTAGCAACAATAGAGTTGAGATCGGTGGCTCTGTGGGAGCCACCGAGGTGGCTGAGTTGAAATGGATTTTCCTGAGGATGGGGCCTAATGTGTGTTGTGTCCATGAGGGCCTTGGATTAGGGCGGTGGCACCGGGACCCTGAAGTATTCTCCTAAGCTTTTGACATAGCTCCCATGCAAAAGTTTCCGTGTGGAGACGAGATTTTTTCTGATGGGTGCCTCAGGAAACCCCTTATGCTGGTATTGGAATCCAGGCTTATGAGGACACATGCCTGTAAACCAAAGCCTTGGACCCGATTATGGCCTAGGGTCCTGTCTGGTTCAATCTTCTTCTCTGGGGTTCTCCATCTATGGAATGAGTGGAGGTAGATGATCACCTGGTGTCAGACCGCCCTGTTTGTCCCCGGAGACATACACTATTGGGAGGGCCTCGGGGACTTTGGAGGGTTCTCCTAATTTGTACGATTTGGGACAATGGAATGGGCAGAATTCCCATGGATTGGGTAGGCACAGTACTAATGTGTGGCTCCTGGCGCCCCAGCCTGGAGGGTGTGTGGCCCAGGACTTTGAACAGAAGATTGAAAACAGAAACTCAGCTTAGGTTTGGGGACGTAGGTATGGCAGGCGTAATCTACAAACCATGAGAAGAACTCTTCAGAATATGAAGAAAGAGCGAGTCTGAGGTACTTGCTCAGGCTTTTGTCTTTGGATTTTGTATCAATGATGGCCGTGGAATTTGGGGAGGCCTCATGGCCCATGGACGAATCTTCCTCTCTGTGGATTTGGCCCAGTCCCAATTGTTTTTCATAAATCTGTGGAATGGGAGGTCTCCTTTCAGGTTTATTAACTCAGGTGTCTGAACATAAGCGGAATTCCAAAACAGAGTGCTGGGGAAGAGTGAAGGGACAACCCAAACTATGTTTAAAAATTGGGGCCTAGGGGCATGGCACGCCCAATATGCTGTCTCTTCATCTAGCCACTGAGAGGCCGTACTTGAGGACTGGGCTCAGGCTGAGGGTCACAATGTGTGTTTGTGACCAATGTGGTTTTGCGAGCATGGGCGGGGCCTCATGGGCCACACTGGTTTCAACTACACTGGACTTTGGACAACTTGCCAATCACAAGGTCTCTAACCATGGGAAGGGTGTTCTGATTTCTGCATCATTTTCAACCATGGGCCGTGGTTGGAGATAAGGCCTAGGTTCTGAAGCCCGAAAAACCGCTGTTGGGATGAGATGACCACCTAAGGGCATGGCGGGTCTGATAGGCTCACTGTGTGGTCAGCTGCCTGGGTGTTGGTCAGGAGGTTCTGGCTCAGGTTGTGTCAGACAGTGCATTAGTGCCCAGGTTAGACTATATAATTTGGGTACATTCGAGTGCCTTGTAGGTTTATCCTCATTTGAGGTGTCCAGGCAGCTCATTAGGGAAGATACTTTTTCTAGAGGGCAGGCAGAGTGCTGCATTGTGGGTCCGGAATTGCCAAACTTGAGGGCTTCTGGGCCAGGAGTGTGAGGACAGAAGTCTGAGAACACAAGCTCGACTTGGGCTTCTGGCCGAGGGCACTGCAGGTACCCCCTGCAGATCTGAACCAATATCTCAAGCATCTGAAATCACGGCGAGTATCAGACGTTGGCTCAGGTTGGAGTTTCTGTGCATGACTATCCTTCATGAACGGAGCGGAATCTCAAGGGCCTGGAGGTTTTCCCACGTTGGGAGTTGTGGGATGCCCCCTTCAAGGATTCCTTCTGCGGGACAATTGAGACCTGTTGGGCAGCTCCAGGACATCCCATATGGAATGACTGCAGAGCACAGTTGGAGGATGGATGCCAGGGAAGCCTGCCTCGCATTCCAATTGTCTCCTAGCAACAAGACAGTTGAAATCGGATGGCTCTGCGGGAGCAACCGGGGTGGCTGAGTTGAAATGGACTTTCCTGAGGATGGGGCCTAATGTGTGTTTGTGTCCATTAGGGCCTTGGAATGGGGCGGTGGCACCGGGACCCTAAGTATTCTCCTAAGCTTTTGACATAGCTCCCATGCACAAGTTTCCTTGTGGAGACTAGATTTGTTTTGATGGGTGCCTCCGGAAACCCCTTACGCTCGTATTGGATACCAGGCTTTTGAGGAGACATGCCTGCAAACCAAAGCAATGGATCCAATTATGGCCTAGGGTCCTGTCTGGTTCAATCTTCTTCTCTGGGGATATCCATCTATGGAATGAGTGGAGGTAGATGCTCACCTGTTGTCAGACCACCCTTGTTTGCCCCCGGAGTCCTACACTATTGGGATGGCCCCTGGGACTTTGGAGTGTTCTCCGAATTTGTACGATTTTGGACAATGGAATGGGCAGAATTCCCATAGATTGGGTAGGCACAGTCCTAATGTATGGCTCCAGGGGCCCCAGCCTGGAGGGTGTTTGGCCCAGGACTTTGAGGACAGAAGTCTGAAAACACAAACTCAGCTTAGGTTTGGGGACGTAGGAATGGCAGGCCCAATCTACAAACCATGAGAAGAACTCTTCAGGATATGAAGAAAGAGCAAGTCTGAGGCACTTGCTCAGGCTTTAGTATCTGTATTTTGTATCAACGATGGCCGTGGAATGTGGGGAGGCCTCATGGGCCATGGACGAATCTTCCTCTCTGTGGTTTTGGCCCGGTCCCAATTGTTTTTCGTCAATCTGTGGGATGGGAGGTCTCCTTTCAGGTTTATTACCTCAAGTGTCCGAACAAAAGAGGAATTCCAAAGCAGAGACCTGGGGAAGAGTGAAGGGACAACCCAAACTATGGTTAAAAATTGGGGCCTAGGGGCATGGCATGCCCAATAAGCTGTCTCTTCATCCAGCCACTGAGAGGCCTTATGAGGACTCGGCTCAGGCTGAGGGTCACAATGTGTGTTTGTGACCAATGTGGCCCGCGAGCATGGGCGGGGCCTCATGGGCCACACTAATTTCAACTACACGGGACTTTGTACAACATGCCAATCACAAGGTCTCTTTCCATGGGGAAGGTGTGATTTCTGCATCATTTTCAACCCTGGGCAGTGATTGGAGATAAGGACTAGGTTCTGAAGCCTGAAAACCGCAGTTGGGTAGAGATGATGACCTAAGGCCATGGCGGCTCTGATGTGCTCAGTGTGTGGTCAGCTGCCTGGATGTTGATCTGGAGGTTCAGGCTCAGGTTGTGTCAGAGAGTGCATTAGAGCTCAGGTTAGACTATATAATTTGGGTACAGTCGAGTGCCGTGTAGGTTTATCCACATTTGAGGTGCCTGGGCAGCTCATTAGGCAAGATATTTTTTCTAGAGTGCAGGCAGAGTGCTGCATTGTGGGTCCGGAATTGCCAAACTTGCGGTCTTCTCGGCCAGGAGTGTGAGGACAAAAGTTTGAGAACACAAGTTGACTTGGACATCAGGCCGAGGGCGCGGCAGGTACCCCCTGCAGATCTGAACCAATATCTCATACATCTGAAGTCACGGCGAGGATCAGACGTTGGCTCAGGTTGGAGTTTCTGTGCATGACTGCCCCTTCATGAACGGAGCGGAATCTCAAGGCCATGGAGTTTTTCCCATGTTGGGAGTTGTGGAATGCCCCCTTCAAGGATTCCTTCTGGGGACAATTGAGACATGTTGGGCAGCTCCAGGACATCCCATATGGATTAACTCCAGAGCACCGTTGGAAGATGGATGCCAGGGAAGCCCGCCTCGCATTCCAATTGTCTCCTAGCAACTATACATTTGAGATCGGATGACTCTGCGGGAGCAACCTGGGTGGCTTAGTTGAAATAGACTTTCCTGAGAATGGGGCCTAATGTGTGTTTGTGTCCATGAGGGCCTTGGAATGGGGCGGTGGCACAGGGACCCTGTAGTATTCTCCTAAGCTTTTGACATAGATCCCATGCACAAGTTTCCTTGTGGAGACGAGATTTGTTCTGATGGGTGCCTCAGCAAACCACTTATGCTTGTATTGGAATCCAGGCTTTTGAGGAGACATGCCTGTAAACCAAAGCAATGGATCCGATTATGGCCTAGCGTACTGTCTGGTTCAATCTTCTTCTCTGGGGACATCCATGTATGGTATGAGTGGAGGTAGATGCTCACCTGGTGTCAGACCGCCCTTGTTTGTCCCCGGAAACCTACACTATTGGGATGGCCTCGGGGACTTTGGAGAGTTCTCCGAATTTGTACGATTTTGGACAATGGATGGGAAGAATTCCCATGGATTGAGTAGGCACAGTCCTAATGGGTGGCTCCAGGGGACCCAGCCTGGAGGGTGTGTGGCAAAGGACTTTGAGGACAGTATTCTAAAAACACAAACTCAGCTCAGGTTTGGGGACGTAGGTATGCAGGCCCAATCTACAAACCATGAGAAGAACTCTTCAGGATATGAAGAAAGAGCGAGTGTGAGGCACTTGATCAGGTTTTGCCTCTGCCTTTTATATCAACGATGGCCGTGGAATGTGGGGAGGCCTCATGGGCCATGGACGAATCTTCCTCTCTGTGGATTTGGCCCGGTCCCAATTGTTTTTCGTCAATCTGTGGGATGGGAGGTCTCCTTTCCTGTTTATTAACTCAGGTGTCCGAACAAAAGAGGAATTCCAAAGCAGAGCCTTGGGAAAGAGTGAAGGGACAACCCAAACTATGGTTAAAAATTGGGGACTAGGGGCATGGCAGGCCCAATATGCTGTCTCTTCATCCAGCCACTGAGAGGCCTGACTTGAGGACTGGGCTCATGCTGAGGGTCACAATGTGAGTTTGTGACCAATGTGGCCCGCGAGCATGGGCGGGGCCTCATGGGCCACACTGGTTTCAACTACACTGGACTTTGGACAACATGCCAATCACAAGGTCTCTTGCCATGGGGAAGGTGTTCTGATTTCTGCATCATTTTCAACCATGGGCAGTGGTTGGAGATAAGGTCTAGGTTCTGAAGCCTGAAAAATCGCAGTTGGGAAGAGATGACGACCTAAGGCCATGGTGGGTCTCATACGCTCAGTGTGCATTCATCTGCCTGGGTTTTGGTCAGGAGGTTCTAGCTCAGGGTGTGTCAGACAGTGCATTAGTGACCAGGTTAGACTATATAATTTGGGTACAGTCGAGTGCCGTGTAGGTTTATCCCCCTTTTAGGTTCCTGGGCAGCTCATTAGGCAAGATGTTTTTTCTAGAGGGCAGGCAGAGTGCTGCATTGTGGGTCCGGAATTGCCAAACTTGAGAGCTTCTGGGCCAGGAGTGTGAGGACAGAAGTCTGAGAACACAAGCTAGACTTGGGCTTCAGGCCGAGGGCACGACATGTACCCCCTGCAGATCGGAACCAATATCTCAAGCATCTGAAGCCAAGGCGAGGATCAGACGTTGGCTCAGGTTGGAGTTTCTGAGCATAACTGCCCCTTCATGAACGGAGAGGAATCTCAAGGCCATGGAGGTTTTCCCACGTTGGGAGTTTATGAATGCCCTCTTAAAGGATTCCTTCTGTGGGACAATTGAGACCTGTTGGGCAGCTCCAGGACATCCCATATGGAATGACTCCAGAGCACCGTTGGAGGATGGATGCCAGGGAAGCCCGCCTCGCATTACAAATGTCTCCTAGCAACAATAGAGTTGAGATCGGTGGCTCTGTGGGAGCAACCGAGGTGGCTGAGTTGAAATGGATTTTCCTGAGGATGGGGCCTAATGTGTGTTGTGTCCATGAGGGCCTTGGATTAGGGCGGTGGCACCGGGACCCTGAAGTATTCTCCTAAGCTTTTGACATAGCTCCCATGCAAAAGTTTCCGTGTGGAGACGAGATTTTTTCTGATGGGTGCCTCAGGAAACCCCTTATGCTGGTATTGGAATCCAGGCTTATGAGGACACATGCCTGTAAACCAAAGCCTTGGACCCGATTATGGCCTAGGGTCCTGTCTGGTTCAATCTTCTTCTCTGGGGTTCTCCATCTATGGAATGAGTGGAGGTAGATGATCACCTGGTGTCAGACCGCCCTGTTTGTCCCCGGAGACATACACTATTGGGAGGGCCTCGGGGACTTTGGAGGGTTCTCCTAATTTGTACGATTTGGGACAATGGAATGGGCAGAATTCCCATGGATTGGGTAGGCACAGTACTAATGTGTGGCTCCTGGCGCCCCAGCCTGGAGGGTGTGTGGCCCAGGACTTTGAACAGAAGATTGAAAACAGAAACTCAGCTTAGGTTTGGGGACGTAGGTATGGCAGGCGTAATCTACAAACCATGAGAAGAACTCTTCAGAATATGAAGAAAGAGCGAGTCTGAGGTACTTGCTCAGGCTTTTGTCTTTGGATTTTGTATCAATGATGGCCGTGGAATTTGGGGAGGCCTCATGGCCCATGGACGAATCTTCCTCTCTGTGGATTTGGCCCAGTCCCAATTGTTTTTCATAAATCTGTGGAATGGGAGGTCTCCTTTCAGGTTTATTAACTCAGGTGTCTGAACATAAGCGGAATTCCAAAACAGAGTGCTGGGGAAGAGTGAAGGGACAACCCAAACTATGTTTAAAAATTGGGGCCTAGGGGCATGGCACGCCCAATATGCTGTCTCTTCATCTAGCCACTGAGAGGCCGTACTTGAGGACTGGGCTCAGGCTGAGGGTCACAATGTGTGTTTGTGACCAATGTGGTTTTGCGAGCATGGGCGGGGCCTCATGGGCCACACTGGTTTCAACTACACTGGACTTTGGACAACTTGCCAATCACAAGGTCTCTAACCATGGGAAGGGTGTTCTGATTTCTGCATCATTTTCAACCATGGGCCGTGGTTGGAGATAAGGCCTAGGTTCTGAAGCCCGAAAAACCGCTGTTGGGATGAGATGACCACCTAAGGGCATGGCGGGTCTGATAGGCTCACTGTGTGGTCAGCTGCCTGGGTGTTGGTCAGGAGGTTCTGGCTCAGGTTGTGTCAGACAGTGCATTAGTGCCCAGGTTAGACTATATAATTTGGGTACATTCGAGTGCCTTGTAGGTTTATCCTCATTTGAGGTGTCCAGGCAGCTCATTAGGGAAGATATTTTTTCTAGAGGGCAGGCAGAGTGCTGCATTGTGGGTCCGGAATTGCCAAACTTGAGGGCTTCTGGGCCAGGAGTGTGAGGACAGAAGTCTGAGAACACAAGCTCGACTTGGGCTTCTGGCCGAGGGCACTGCAGGTACCCCCTGCAGATCTGAACCAATATCTCAAGCATCTGAAATCACGGCGAGTATCAGACGTTGGCTCAGGTTGGAGTTTCTGTGCATGACTATCCTTCATGAACGGAGCGGAATCTCAAGGGCCTGGAGGTTTTCCCACGTTGGGAGTTGTGGGATGCCCCCTTCAAGGATTCCTTCTGCGGGACAATTGAGACCTGTTGGGCAGCTCCAGGACATCCCATATGGAATGACTGCAGAGCACAGTTGGAGGATGGATGCCAGGGAAGCCTGCCTCGCATTCCAATTGTCTCCTAGCAACAAGACAGTTGAAATCGGATGGCTCTGCGGGAGCAACCGGGGTGGCTGAGTTGAAATGGACTTTCCTGAGGATGGGGCCTAATGTGTGTTTGTGTCCATTAGGGCCTTGGAATGGGGCGGTGGCACCGGGACCCTAAGTATTCTCCTAAGCTTTTGACATAGCTCCCATGCACAAGTTTCCTTGTGGAGACTAGATTTGTTTTGATGGGTGCCTCCGGAAACCCCTTACGCTCGTATTGGATACCAGGCTTTTGAGGAGACATGCCTGCAAACCAAAGCAATGGATCCAATTATGGCCTAGGGTCCTGTCTGGTTCAATCTTCTTCTCTGGGGATATCCATCTATGGAATGAGTGGAGGTAGATGCTCACCTGTTGTCAGACCACCCTTGTTTGCCCCCGGAGTCCTACACTATTGGGATGGCCCCTGGGACTTTGGAGTGTTCTCCGAATTTGTACGATTTTGGACAATGGAATGGGCAGAATTCCCATAGATTGGGTAGGCACAGTCCTAATGTATGGCTCCAGGGGCCCCAGCCTGGAGGGTGTTTGGCCCAGGACTTTGAGGACAGAAGTCTGAAAACACAAACTCAGCTTAGGTTTGGGGACGTAGGAATGGCAGGCCCAATCTACAAACCATGAGAAGAACTCTTCAGGATATGAAGAAAGAGCAAGTCTGAGGCACTTGCTCAGGCTTTAGTATCTGTATTTTGTATCAACGATGGCCGTGGAATGTGGGGAGGCCTCATGGGCCATGGACGAATCTTCCTCTCTGTGGTTTTGGCCCGGTCCCAATTGTTTTTCGTCAATCTGTGGGATGGGAGGTCTCCTTTCAGGTTTATTACCTCAAGTGTCCGAACAAAAGAGGAATTCCAAAGCAGAGACCTGGGGAAGAGTGAAGGGACAACCCAAACTATGGTTAAAAATTGGGGCCTAGGGGCATGGCATGCCCAATAAGCTGTCTCTTCATCCAGCCACTGAGAGGCCTTATGAGGACTCGGCTCAGGCTGAGGGTCACAATGTGTGTTTGTGACCAATGTGGCCCGCGAGCATGGGCGGGGCCTCATGGGCCACACTAATTTCAACTACACGGGACTTTGTACAACATGCCAATCACAAGGTCTCTTTCCATGGGGAAGGTGTGATTTCTGCATCATTTTCAACCCTGGGCAGTGATTGGAGATAAGGACTAGGTTCTGAAGCCTGAAAACCGCAGTTGGGTAGAGATGATGACCTAAGGCCATGGCGGCTCTGATGTGCTCAGTGTGTGGTCAGCTGCCTGGATGTTGATCTGGAGGTTCAGGCTCAGGTTGTGTCAGAGAGTGCATTAGAGCTCAGGTTAGACTATATAATTTGGGTACAGTCGAGTGCCGTGTAGGTTTATCCACATTTGAGGTGCCTGGGCAGCTCATTAGGCAAGATATTTTTTCTAGAGTGCAGGCAGAGTGCTGCATTGTGGGTCCGGAATTGCCAAACTTGCGGTCTTCTCGGCCAGGAGTGTGAGGACAAAAGTTTGAGAACACAAGTTGACTTGGACATCAGGCCGAGGGCGCGGCAGGTACCCCCTGCAGATCTGAACCAATATCTCATACATCTGAAGTCACGGCGAGGATCAGACGTTGGCTCAGGTTGGAGTTTCTGTGCATGACTGCCCCTTCATGAACGGAGCGGAATCTCAAGGCCATGGAGTTTTTCCCATGTTGGGAGTTGTGGAATGCCCCCTTCAAGGATTCCTTCTGGGGACAATTGAGACATGTTGGGCAGCTCCAGGACATCCCATATGGATTAACTCCAGAGCACCGTTGGAAGATGGATGCCAGGGAAGCCCGCCTCGCATTCCAATTGTCTCCTAGCAACTATACATTTGAGATCGGATGACTCTGCGGGAGCAACCTGGGTGGCTTAGTTGAAATAGACTTTCCTGAGAATGGGGCCTAATGTGTGTTTGTGTCCATGAGGGCCTTGGAATGGGGCGGTGGCACAGGGACCCTGTAGTATTCTCCTAAGCTTTTGACATAGATCCCATGCACAAGTTTCCTTGTGGAGACGAGATTTGTTCTGATGGGTGCCTCAGCAAACCACTTATGCTTGTATTGGAATCCAGGCTTTTGAGGAGACATGCCTGTAAACCAAAGCAATGGATCCGATTATGGCCTAGCGTACTGTCTGGTTCAATCTTCTTCTCTGGGGACATCCATGTATGGTATGAGTGGAGGTAGATGCTCACCTGGTGTCAGACCGCCCTTGTTTGTCCCCGGAAACCTACACTATTGGGATGGCCTCGGGGACTTTGGAGAGTTCTCCGAATTTGTACGATTTTGGACAATGGATGGGAAGAATTCCCATGGATTGAGTAGGCACAGTCCTAATGGGTGGCTCCAGGGGACCCAGCCTGGAGGGTGTGTGGCAAAGGACTTTGAGGACAGTATTCTAAAAACACAAACTCAGCTCAGGTTTGGGGACGTAGGTATGCAGGCCCAATCTACAAACCATGAGAAGAACTCTTCAGGATATGAAGAAAGAGCGAGTGTGAGGCACTTGATCAGGTTTTGCCTCTGCCTTTTATATCAACGATGGCCGTGGAATGTGGGGAGGCCTCATGGGCCATGGACGAATCTTCCTCTCTGTGGATTTGGCCCGGTCCCAATTGTTTTTCGTCAATCTGTGGGATGGGAGGTCTCCTTTCCTGTTTATTAAATCAGGTGTCCGAACAAAAGAGGAATTCCAAAGCAGAGCCTTGGGAAAGAGTGAAGGGACAACCCAAACTATGGTTAAAAATTGGGGACTAGGGGCATGGCAGGCCCAATATGCTGTCTCTTCATCCAGCCACTGAGAGGCCTGACTTGAGGACTGGGCTCATGCTGAGGGTCACAATGTGAGTTTGTGACCAATGTGGCCCGCGAGCATGGGCGGGGCCTCATGGGCCACACTGGTTTCAACTACACTGGACTTTGGACAACATGCCAATCACAAGGTCTCTTGCCATGGGGAAGGTGTTCTGATTTCTGCATCATTTTCAACCATGGGCAGTGGTTGGAGATAAGGTCTAGGTTCTGAAGCCTGAAAAATCGCAGTTGGGAAGAGATGACGACCTAAGGCCATGGTGGGTCTCATACGCTCAGTGTGCATTCATCTGCCTGGGTTTTGGTCAGGAGGTTCTAGCTCAGGGTGTGTCAGACAGTGCATTAGTGACCAGGTTAGACTATATAATTTGGGTACAGTCGAGTGCCGTGTAGGTTTATCCCCCTTTTAGGTTCCTGGGCAGCTCATTAGGCAAGATGTTTTTTCTAGAGGGCAGGCAGAGTGCTGCATTGTGGGTCCGGAATTGCCAAACTTGAGAGCTTCTGGGCCAGGAGTGTGAGGACAGAAGTCTGAGAACACAAGCTAGACTTGGGCTTCAGGCCGAGGGCACGACATGTACCCCCTGCAGATCGGAACCAATATCTCAAGCATCTGAAGCCAAGGCGAGGATCAGACGTTGGCTCAGGTTGGAGTTTCTGAGCATAACTGCCCCTTCATGAACGGAGAGGAATCTCAAGGCCATGGAGGTTTTCCCACGTTGGGAGTTTATGAATGCCCTCTTAAAGGATTCCTTCTGTGGGACAATTGAGACCTGTTGGGCAGCTCCAGGACATCCCATATGGAATGACTCCAGAGCACCGTTGGAGGATGGATGCCAGGGAAGCCCGCCTCGCATTACAAATGTCTCCTAGCAACAATAGAGTTGAGATCGGTGGCTCTGTGGGAGCAACCGAGGTGGCTGAGTTGAAATGGATTTTCCTGAGGATGGGGCCTAATGTGTGTTGTGTCCATGAGGGCCTTGGATTAGGGCGGTGGCACCGGGACCCTGAAGTATTCTCCTAAGCTTTTGACATAGCTCCCATGCAAAAGTTTCCGTGTGGAGACGAGATTTTTTCTGATGGGTGCCTCAGGAAACCCCTTATGCTGGTATTGGAATCCAGGCTTATGAGGACACATGCCTGTAAACCAAAGCCTTGGACCCGATTATGGCCTAGGGTCCTGTCTGGTTCAATCTTCTTCTCTGGGGTTCTCCATCTATGGAATGAGTGGAGGTAGATGATCACCTGGTGTCAGACCGCCCTGTTTGTCCCCGGAGACATACACTATTGGGAGGGCCTCGGGGACTTTGGAGGGTTCTCCTAATTTGTACGATTTGGGACAATGGAATGGGCAGAATTCCCATGGATTGGGTAGGCACAGTACTAATGTGTGGCTCCTGGCGCCCCAGCCTGGAGGGTGTGTGGCCCAGGACTTTGAACAGAAGATTGAAAACAGAAACTCAGCTTAGGTTTGGGGACGTAGGTATGGCAGGCGTAATCTACAAACCATGAGAAGAACTCTTCAGAATATGAAGAAAGAGCGAGTCTGAGGTACTTGCTCAGGCTTTTGTCTTTGGATTTTGTATCAATGATGGCCGTGGAATTTGGGGAGGCCTCATGGCCCATGGACGAATCTTCCTCTCTGTGGATTTGGCCCAGTCCCAATTGTTTTTCATAAATCTGTGGAATGGGAGGTCTCCTTTCAGGTTTATTAACTCAGGTGTCTGAACATAAGCGGAATTCCAATACAGAGTGCTGGGGAAGAGTGAAGGGACAACCCAAACTATGTTTAAAAATTGGGGCCTAGGGGCATGGCACGCCCAATATGCTGTCTCTTCATCTAGCCACTGAGAGGCCGTACTTGAGGACTGGGCTCAGGCTGAGGGTCACAATGTGTGTTTGTGACCAATGTGGTTTTGCGAGCATGGGCGGGGCCTCATGGGCCACACTGGTTTCAACTACACTGGACTTTGGACAACTTGCCAATCACAAGGTCTCTAACCATGGGAAGGGTGTTCTGATTTCTGCATCATTTTCAACCATGGGCCGTGGTTGGAGATAAGGCCTAGGTTCTGAAGCCCGAAAAACCGCTGTTGGGATGAGATGACCACCTAAGGGCATGGCGGGTCTGATAGGCTCACTGTGTGGTCAGCTGCCTGGGTGTTGGTCAGGAGGTTCTGGCTCAGGTTGTGTCAGACAGTGCATTAGTGCCCAGGTTAGACTATATAATTTGGGTACATTCGAGTGCCTTGTAGGTTTATCCTCATTTGAGGTGTCCAGGCAGCTCATTAGGGAAGATATTTTTTCTAGAGGGCAGGCAGAGTGCTGCATTGTGGGTCCGGAATTGCCAAACTTGAGGGCTTCTGGGCCAGGAGTGTGAGGACAGAAGTCTGAGAACACAAGCTCGACTTGGGCTTCTGGCCGAGGGCACTGCAGGTACCCCCTGCAGATCTGAACCAATATCTCAAGCATCTGAAATCACGGCGAGTATCAGACGTTGGCTCAGGTTGGAGTTTCTGTGCATGACTATCCTTCATGAACGGAGCGGAATCTCAAGGGCCTGGAGGTTTTCCCACGTTGGGAGTTGTGGGATGCCCCCTTCAAGGATTCCTTCTGCGGGACAATTGAGACCTGTTGGGCAGCTCCAGGACATCCCATATGGAATGACTGCAGAGCACAGTTGGAGGATGGATGCCAGGGAAGCCTGCCTCGCATTCCAATTGTCTCCTAGCAACAAGACAGTTGAAATCGGATGGCTCTGCGGGAGCAACCGGGGTGGCTGAGTTGAAATGGACTTTCCTGAGGATGGGGCCTAATGTGTGTTTGTGTCCATTAGGGCCTTGGAATGGGGCGGTGGCACCGGGACCCTAAGTATTCTCCTAAGCTTTTGACATAGCTCCCATGCACAAGTTTCCTTGTGGAGACTAGATTTGTTTTGATGGGTGCCTCCGGAAACCCCTTACGCTCGTATTGGATACCAGGCTTTTGAGGAGACATGCCTGCAAACCAAAGCAATGGATCCAATTATGGCCTAGGGTCCTGTCTGGTTCAATCTTCTTCTCTGGGGATATCCATCTATGGAATGAGTGGAGGTAGATGCTCACCTGTTGTCAGACCACCCTTGTTTGCCCCCGGAGTCCTACACTATTGGGATGGCCCCTGGGACTTTGGAGTGTTCTCCGAATTTGTACGATTTTGGACAATGGAATGGGCAGAATTCCCATAGATTGGGTAGGCACAGTCCTAATGTATGGCTCCAGGGGCCCCAGCCTGGAGGGTGTTTGGCCCAGGACTTTGAGGACAGAAGTCTGAAAACACAAACTCAGCTTAGGTTTGGGGACGTAGGAATGGCAGGCCCAATCTACAAACCATGAGAAGAACTCTTCAGGATATGAAGAAAGAGCAAGTCTGAGGCACTTGCTCAGGCTTTAGTATCTGTATTTTGTATCAACGATGGCCGTGGAATGTGGGGAGGCCTCATGGGCCATGGACGAATCTTCCTCTCTGTGGTTTTGGCCCGGTCCCAATTGTTTTTCGTCAATCTGTGGGATGGGAGGTCTCCTTTCAGGTTTATTACCTCAAGTGTCCGAACAAAAGAGGAATTCCAAAGCAGAGACCTGGGGAAGAGTGAAGGGACAACCCAAACTATGGTTAAAAATTGGGGCCTAGGGGCATGGCATGCCCAATAAGCTGTCTCTTCATCCAGCCACTGAGAGGCCTTATGAGGACTCGGCTCAGGCTGAGGGTCACAATGTGTGTTTGTGACCAATGTGGCCCGCGAGCATGGGCGGGGCCTCATGGGCCACACTAATTTCAACTACACGGGACTTTGTACAACATGCCAATCACAAGGTCTCTTTCCATGGGGAAGGTGTGATTTCTGCATCATTTTCAACCCTGGGCAGTGATTGGAGATAAGGACTAGGTTCTGAAGCCTGAAAACCGCAGTTGGGTAGAGATGATGACCTAAGGCCATGGCGGCTCTGATGTGCTCAGTGTGTGGTCAGCTGCCTGGATGTTGATCTGGAGGTTCAGGCTCAGGTTGTGTCAGAGAGTGCATTAGAGCTCAGGTTAGACTATATAATTTGGGTACAGTCGAGTGCCGTGTAGGTTTATCCACATTTGAGGTGCCTGGGCAGCTCATTAGGCAAGATATTTTTTCTAGAGTGCAGGCAGAGTGCTGCATTGTGGGTCCGGAATTGCCAAACTTGCGGTCTTCTCGGCCAGGAGTGTGAGGACAAAAGTTTGAGAACACAAGTTGACTTGGACATCAGGCCGAGGGCGCGGCAGGTACCCCCTGCAGATCTGAACCAATATCTCATACATCTGAAGTCACGGCGAGGATCAGACGTTGGCTCAGGTTGGAGTTTCTGTGCATGACTGCCCCTTCATGAACGGAGTGGAATCTCAAGGCCATGGAGTTTTTCCCATGTTGGGAGTTGTGGAATGCCCCCTTCAAGGATTCCTTCTGGGGACAATTGAGACATGTTGGGCAGCTCCAGGACATCCCATATGGATTAACTCCAGAGCACCGTTGGAAGATGGATGCCAGGGAAGCCCGCCTCGCATTCCAATTGTCTCCTAGCAACTATACATTTGAGATCGGATGACTCTGCGGGAGCAACCTGGGTGGCTTAGTTGAAATAGACTTTCCTGAGAATGGGGCCTAATGTGTGTTTGTGTCCATGAGGGCCTTGGAATGGGGCGGTGGCACAGGGACCCTGTAGTATTCTCCTAAGCTTTTGACATAGATCCCATGCACAAGTTTCCTTGTGGAGACGAGATTTGTTCTGATGGGTGCCTCAGCAAACCACTTATGCTTGTATTGGAATCCAGGCTTTTGAGGAGACATGCCTGTAAACCAAAGCAATGGATCCGATTATGGCCTAGCGTACTGTCTGGTTCAATCTTCTTCTCTGGGGACATCCATGTATGGTATGAGTGGAGGTAGATGCTCACCTGGTGTCAGACCGCCCTTGTTTGTCCCCGGAAACCTACACTATTGGGATGGCCTCGGGGACTTTGGAGAGTTCTCCGAATTTGTACGATTTTGGACAATGGATGGGAAGAATTCCCATGGATTGAGTAGGCACAGTCCTAATGGGTGGCTCCAGGGGACCCAGCCTGGAGGGTGTGTGGCAAAGGACTTTGAGGACAGTATTCTAAAAACACAAACTCAGCTCAGGTTTGGGGACGTAGGTATGCAGGCCCAATCTACAAACCATGAGAAGAACTCTTCAGGATATGAAGAAAGAGCGAGTGTGAGGCACTTGATCAGGTTTTGCCTCTGCCTTTTATATCAACGATGGCCGTGGAATGTGGGGAGGCCTCATGGGCCATGGACGAATCTTCCTCTCTGTGGATTTGGCCCGGTCCCAATTGTTTTTCGTCAATCTGTGGGATGGGAGGTCTCCTTTCCTGTTTATTAACTCAGGTGTCCGAACAAAAGAGGAATTCCAAAGCAGAGCCTTGGGAAAGAGTGAAGGGACAACCCAAACTATGGTTAAAAATTGGGGACTAGGGGCATGGCAGGCCCAATATGCTGTCTCTTCATCCAGCCACTGAGAGGCCTGACTTGAGGACTGGGCTCATGCTGAGGGTCACAATGTGAGTTTGTGACCAATGTGGCCCGCGAGCATGGGCGGGGCCTCATGGGCCACACTGGTTTCAACTACACTGGACTTTGGACAACATGCCAATCACAAGGTCTCTTGCCATGGGGAAGGTGTTCTGATTTCTGCATCATTTTCAACCATGGGCAGTGGTTGGAGATAAGGTCTAGGTTCTGAAGCCTGAAAAATCGCAGTTGGGAAGAGATGACGACCTAAGGCCATGGTGGGTCTCATACGCTCAGTGTGCATTCATCTGCCTGGGTTTTGGTCAGGAGGTTCTAGCTCAGGGTGTGTCAGACAGTGCATTAGTGACCAGGTTAGACTATATAATTTGGGTACAGTCGAGTGCCGTGTAGGTTTATCCCCCTTTTAGGTTCCTGGGCAGCTCATTAGGCAAGATGTTTTTTCTAGAGGGCAGGCAGAGTGCTGCATTGTGGGTCCGGAATTGCCAAACTTGAGAGCTTCTGGGCCAGGAGTGTGAGGACAGAAGTCTGAGAACACAAGCTAGACTTGGGCTTCAGGCCGAGGGCACGACATGTACCCCCTGCAGATCGGAACCAATATCTCAAGCATCTGAAGCCAAGGCGAGGATCAGACGTTGGCTCAGGTTGGAGTTTCTGAGCATAACTGCCCCTTCATGAACGGAGAGGAATCTCAAGGCCATGGAGGTTTTCCCACGTTGGGAGTTTATGAATGCCCTCTTAAAGGATTCCTTCTGTGGGACAATTGAGACCTGTTGGGCAGCTCCAGGACATCCCATATGGAATGACTCCAGAGCACCGTTGGAGGATGGATGCCAGGGAAGCCCGCCTCGCATTACAAATGTCTCCTAGCAACAATAGAGTTGAGATCGGTGGCTCTGTGGGAGCAACCGAGGTGGCTGAGTTGAAATGGATTTTCCTGAGGATGGGGCCTAATGTGTGTTGTGTCCATGAGGGCCTTGGATTAGGGCGGTGGCACCGGGACCCTGAAGTATTCTCCTAAGCTTTTGACATAGCTCCCATGCAAAAGTTTCCGTGTGGAGACGAGATTTTTTCTGATGGGTGCCTCAGGAAACCCCTTATGCTGGTATTGGAATCCAGGCTTATGAGGACACATGCCTGTAAACCAAAGCCTTGGACCCGATTATGGCCTAGGGTCCTGTCTGGTTCAATCTTCTTCTCTGGGGTTCTCCATCTATGGAATGAGTGGAGGTAGATGATCACCTGGTGTCAGACCGCCCTGTTTGTCCCCGGAGACATACACTATTGGGAGGGCCTCGGGGACTTTGGAGGGTTCTCCTAATTTGTACGATTTGGGACAATGGAATGGGCAGAATTCCCATGGATTGGGTAGGCACAGTACTAATGTGTGGCTCCTGGCGCCCCAGCCTGGAGGGTGTGTGGCCCAGGACTTTGAACAGAAGATTGAAAACAGAAACTCAGCTTAGGTTTGGGGACGTAGGTATGGCAGGCGTAATCTACAAACCATGAGAAGAACTCTTCAGAATATGAAGAAAGAGCGAGTCTGAGGTACTTGCTCAGGCTTTTGTCTTTGGATTTTGTATCAATGATGGCCGTGGAATTTGGGGAGGCCTCATGGCCCATGGACGAATCTTCCTCTCTGTGGATTTGGCCCAGTCCCAATTGTTTTTCATAAATCTGTGGAATGGGAGGTCTCCTTTCAGGTTTATTAACTCAGGTGTCTGAACATAAGCGGAATTCCAATACAGAGTGCTGGGGAAGAGTGAAGGGACAACCCAAACTATGTTTAAAAATTGGGGCCTAGGGGCATGGCACGCCCAATATGCTGTCTCTTCATCCAGCCACTGAGAGACCGTACTTGAGGACTGGGCTCAGGCTGAGGGTCACAATGTGTGTTTGTGACCAATGTGGTTTTGCGAGCATGGGCGGGGCCTCATGGGCCACACTGGTTTCAACTACACTGGACTTTGGACAACTTGCCAATCACAAGGTCTCTAACCATGGGAAGGGTGTTCTGATTTCTGCATCATTTTCAACCATGGGCCGTGGTTGGAGATAAGGCCTAGGTTCTGATGCCCGAAAAACCGCTGTTGGGAAGATATGACCACCTAAGGGCATGGCGGGTCTGATAGGCTCACTGTGTGGTCAGCTGCCTGGGTGTTGGTCAGGAGGTTCTGGCTCAGGTTGTGTCAGACAGTGCATTAGTGCCCAGGTTAGACTATATAATTTGGGTACATTCGAGTGCCTTGTAGGTTTATCCTCATTTGAGGTGTCCAGGCAGCTCATTAGGGAAGATATTTTTTCTAGAGGGCAGGCAGAGTGCTGCATTGTGGGTCCGGAATTGCCAAACTTGAGGGCTTCTGGGCCAGGAGTGTGAGGACAGAAGTCTGAGAACACAAGCTCGACTTGGGCTTCTGGCCGAGGGCACTGCAGGTACCCCCTGCAGATCTGAACCAATATCTCAAGCATCTGAAATCACGGCGAGTATCAGACGTTGGCTCAGGTTGGAGTTTCTGTGCATGACTATCCTTCATGAACGGAGCGGAATCTCAAGGGCCTGGAGGTTTTCCCACGTTGGGAGTTGTGGGATGCCCCCTTCACGGATTCCTTCTGCGGGACAATTGAGACCTGTCGGGCAGCTCCAGGACATCCCATATGGAATGACTGCAGAGCACAGTTGGAGGATGAATGCCAGGGAAGCCTGCCTCGCATTCCAATTGTCTCCTAGCAACAAGACAGTTGAAATCGGATGGCTCTGCGGGAGCAACCAGGGTGGCTGAGTTGAAATGGACTTTCCTGAGGATGGGGCCTAATGTGTGTTGTGTCCATGAGGGCCTTGGATTAGGGCGGTGGCACCGGGACCCTGAAGTATTCTCCTAAGCTTTTGACATAGCTCCCATGCACAAGTTTCCTTGTGGAGACGAGATTTTTTCTAATGGGTGCCTCAGGAAACCCCTTATGCTGGTGTTGGAATCCAGGCTTTTGAGGACACATGCCTGTAAACCAAAGCAATGGACCCGATTATGGCCTAGGGTCCTGTCTGGTTCAATCTTCTTCTCTGGGGATATCCATCTATGGAATGAGTGGAGGTAGAAGATCATCTGGTGTCAGACCGCCCTGTTTGTCCCCGGAGACATACACTATTGGGAGGGCCTCAGGGACTTTGGAGGGTTCTCCTAATTTGTACGATTTGGGACAATGGAATGGGCAGAATTCCCATGGATTGGGTAGGCACAGTACTAATGTGTGGCTCCTGGCGCCCCAGCCTGGAGGGTCAGTGGCCCAGGACTTTGAGGACAGAAGATTGAAAACAGAAACTCAGCTTAGGTTTGGGGACGTAGGTATGGCAGGCGTAATCTACAAACCATGTGAAGAACTCTTCAGGATATGAATAAAGAGCGAGTCTGAGGTACTTGCTCAGGCTTTTGTCTTTGGATTTTGTATCAATGATGGCCGTGGAATTTGGGGAGGTCTCATGGGCCATGGACGAATCTTCCTCTCTGTGGATTTGGCCCGATCCCAATTGTTTTTCGTCAATCTGTGGGATGGGAGGACTCCTTTCAGGTTTGTTACCTCAGGTGACCCACCAAAAGAGGAATTCCAAAGCAGAGCCCTGGGGAAGAGTGAAGGGACACTCCGAACTATGGTTAAAAATTGGGGCCTAGGGGCATGGCAAGCCCAATATGCTGTCTCTTCATATAGGCCCTGAGAGGCCTTACCTGAGGACTGGGCTCAGGCTGAGGGTCACAATGTGTGTTTGTGACCAATGTGGCCCGCAAGCATGGGCTGGGCCTCATGGGCCACGCTTGTTTCAACTACACTGAACGTTGGACAACATGCCAAGCACAAGGTTTCTTGCCATGGGGAAAGAGTTCTGATTTCTGCATCGTTTTCAACCCTGGGCAGTGGTTGGAAATAAGGTTTAGGTCCTGGAGCCTGAAAACCGCAGTTGGGAAGAGATGACGACCTAAGGCCATGGCGGGTCCGATGTGCTCATTGTGCGGCCAGCTGTCTGGGTGGGACCAGGAGGTCCAGGCTCAGGCTGGGTCAGAAGGGGAAATAGTGCCCAGGTCAGCCTATATGTTTGGGGTACAGCCGATTGGCGTGCAGGTTGATCCTCATTTGGGGTTTCGGGGTAGCCCTGAGGGCAATGTTTTACTTCTGTAGGGCAGGCAGAGTGCGGCATTGTAGTTCTGGATTGCCAAACTGGAGGGCTTGTGGGCCAGTAGTCTGAGGACGGAAGTCTGAGAACCCAAGCTAGGCCTAGGTTTCTGGGTGAGGATATGGCAGGCACAATCTACAGACCTCAATCGAGATCTCGTGCATCTGAAGTCAGGGCAAGGATCAGACGATCGCTCAGGTTGGACTTTCTGCCCTGATGGCCCTTTCTTGAAGGGGGTTGGATCACGAGGACATGGGGGTTTTCCCACGATGGGAGTTGTGAGAAGCTCCAAACTGCAAAGATTCTTCTGCAGGACAATTGAGACCTGTTGGTTGGCTCCAGGCCAAGGATTCCGAGCAGGGTTCTAAGGATGGATGGCTGGGTAGCCCACCTCGCATTCCAATTGTCTCCAAGCAACAAGACAGGTTAGATCTGCTGGATGTGGGGGCAACCGAGGAGGCTGAGTTGAAATGGACTCTCCTGTGGATGTGTCCTAATATGTTTTTGTGTCTATGGAGACCTTGGAATGAAGCGGTGGCCCTGGGGCCCTGAAGGGTTCTCCTAAACAGAGGCTTTGACACAGCTCCAACGTGCATGTTTCCCATGTGTAGATGAGATTTGTTCTGATGGGTGAGTCAAGAAACAGCCATATGCTGGTATTGAACTCCAGGCCTCTGAGGAGAGATGCCTGGAAACCAAAGCAATGGATCCGATTAGTGCCTAGGGGCCTGTTCGTTCCTTTTTACCTCTGGGGACATCAGTCTACGGGTCTGAGTGCAGGTAGGTGCTCAGATGGGCTCAGATTGCCCCTGTTTGTCCTGGGAAGCCACAACTCTTGGGATGGCCTCAGGGACTTTGGAGGTTATCCTATTAGTAGGGTTGTGGCCATTGGAATGGGCACATACAATTCCCTTGGAGAGGGCAAGTACAGTCCTCAGGTTTGGCTCCAGGGCCCTGAGCCTGTAGGGTGTGTAGGCCAGAGCTGTTTGGACAGTTGTCTGAAAACACAAACTCGGCTTATGTTTTGGGTCATAGGTATGGCAGGACTGATCTACAGACCATGAGGAGAACACTTCGGGATATGAAAAAAGGGCGAGTGTGAGGCTCTTGCTCAAGTTTTTGTCTCTGGATATCGTGTCACTCATGGTCGTGAAATTGCCGGGTGACTTCATGGGAAATGGACGAGTCTTACTCTCTGGGGGTTCGGTCCCGTCCAAAGAGTTTGCGGTCATTCTGGGGATGGAAGAAGTCCGTTTTTTTGTTGTTGTTGTCGATTTGTTTCATTTTGTTTTTCAACCTCAGATGTCCCACCAAATGAGGGATTCCAGAGTAGAGCCCTGGGGTGGGGCGACTGGACAACCAGAAATCTGGTTAAAAATTGGGGACTAGGAACATGTCAAGCCCATTATGACATCTAATGGTCCAGCCACTGAGAGGACTTACTAGAGGACAGGACTCACGCTGAGGTCACAATGCGTGTTTATGCTCTCGTCGCACTCAAGAATGGGCGGGGCCTCAGGGTGAATGCTGTTTTCTCCTACACTGAACGTTGGACAACATGCCAACCACAAGGTTTCTTGCCATGGGTCAGGAAGAGTTCTGATTTCTGCATCACAGTCACCCGTGGGCAGTGATTGGAGATAAGGTCTAGGTTCTGAAGCCTGAAAACTGAGGTAGGGAAGAGATGATGACCTAAGGCCAGGGCGGTTCTGATGTGCTCAGGGTGCGGTCAGCTGTCTGGGTGTTGGTCAGCCGGTCCGGGCTCAGGTTGTGTCAGACAGTGCATTAGTGCCCAGGTTAGACTATATAATTTGGGTACATTCGAGTGCCGTGTAGGTTTATCTTCATTTAAGCTGCCTGGTCAGCTCATTAGGCAATATATTTTTTCTAGAGGGCAGGCAGAGTGCTTCATTGTCGGTCCGGAATTGCCAAACATGAGGGCTTCGGGGCCAGGAGAGTGAGGACGGAAGTCTGAGAACACAAGCTAGACTTCGGATTCAGGGTGAGGGCACGGCAGGTACCCCCTGCAGATCTGAACCAATATCTCATGCATCTGAAGTCAGGGCGAGGATCCGACGTTGGCTCAGGTTGGAGTTTCTGTGCATGACGGCCCCTTCATGAAGGGAGCGGAATCTCGAGGCCATGGAGGTTTTCCACGTTGGGAGTTGTGGGATGCCCCCTTCAAGGATTCCTCTGCGGGACAATTGAGACCTGTTGGACAGCTCCAGGACATCCCATATGGAATGACTCCAGAGCACCGTTCGAGGATGGATGCCTGGGAAGTCCGCCTCGCCTTCCAATTGTCTCCTAGCAACAAGACAGTTTAGATCTAATGGATCTGCGGGAGCAACCGGGGTGGCTGAGTTGAAATGCACTTTCCAGAGGATGGGTCCTAATGTGTGTTTGTGTCCATGAGGGCCTTGGAATGGGGAGGTGGCACCGGGACCCTGAAGTATTCTCCTAAGCTTTGGCATAGCTCCCATGCACAAGTTTCCTTGTGGAGACGAGATTTGTTCTGATGGGTGCCTCAGGAAATCCCCTCTGCTGGTATTGGAATCCAGGCTTTTGAGGAGACATGCCTGTAAACCAAAGCAATGGATCCGATAATGGCCTCGGGTCCTGTCTGGTTCAATCTTCTTGGTATGAGTGGAGGTAGATGAGTGGAGGAAGATGCTCAGCTGGTATCAACCGCCCTTTTTTGTCCCGGGCGACCTACACTATTGGGATGGCCTCAGGGACTTTGGAGGGTTCTCCTAATTTGTACGATTTTTGACAATGGAATGGGCAGAATTCCCATGGATTGGGTGGGGGCAGTCCTAATGTGTGGCTCCAGGGGCCCCAGCATGGAGGGAGTGTGGCCCAGGACTTTGAGGACAGAAGACTGAAAACACAAACTCAGCTTAAGTTTGGGGACGTAGGTATGGCACGCCCGATCTACAAACAATGAGAAGAACTCTTCAGGATATGAAGAATGAGCGAGTCTGAGGCGCTTGCTCAGGCTTTTGTCTCTGGATTTTGTTTCAGCGATGGCCGTGGAATGTTGGGGAGTTCTCATGGGCCATGGACGAATCTTCCTCTCTGTGGATTTGGCCCGATCCCAATTGTTTTTCGTCAATCTGTGGGAATGGAGGACTCCTTTCAGGTTTGTTACCTAAGGAGACCCACCAAAAGAGGAATTCCAAAGCAGAGCCTTGGGGAAGAGTGAAGGGACACCCCGAACTATGGTTAAAAATTGGGGCCTAGGGGCATGGCAAGCCCAATATGCTGTCTCTTCATATAGGCCCTGAGAGGCCATACCTGAGGACTGGGCTCAGGCTGAGGGTCACAATGTGTGTTTGTGACCAATGTGGCCCGCAAGCATGGGCTGGGCCTCATGGGCCACGCTTGTTTCAACTACACTGAACGTTGGACAACATGCCAAGCACAAGGTTTCTTGCCATGGGGAAAGAGTTCTGATTTCTGCATCGTTTTCAACCCTGGGCAGTGGTTGGAGATAAGGTCTAGGTCCTGGAGCCTGAAAACCGCAGTTGGGAAGAGATGACGACCTAAGGCCATGGCGGGTCCGATGTGCTCAGTGTGCGGCCAGCTGTCTGGGTGGGACCAGGAGGTCCAGGCTCAGGCTGGGTCAGAAGGGGAAATAGTGCCCAGGTCAGCCTATATGTTTGGGGTACAGCCGATTGGCGTGCAGGTTGATCTTCATTTGGGGTTTCGGGGTAGCCCTGAGGGCAATGTTTTACTTCTGTAGGGCAGGCAGAGTGCGGCATTGTAGTTCTGGATTGCCAAACTGGAGGGCTTGTGGGCCAGTAGTCTGAGGACGGAAGTCTGAGAACCCAAGCTAGGCCTAGGTTTCTGGGTCAGGATATGGCAGGCACAATCTACAGACCTCAATAGAGATCTCGTGCATCTGAAGTCAGGGCAAGGATCAGACGATCGCTCAGGTTGGACTTCCTGCCCTGATGGCCCTTTCTTGAAGGGGGTTGGATCACGAGGACATGGGGGTTTTCCCACGATGGGAGCTGTGAGAAGCTCCAAACTGCAAAGATTCTTCTGCAGGATAATTGAGACCTGTTGGTTGGCTCCAGGCCAAGGATTCCGAGCAGGGTTCTAAGGATGGATGGCTGGGTAGCCCACCTCGCATTCCAATTGTCTCCAAGCAACAAGACAGGTTAGATCTGCCGGATGTGGGGGGCAACCGAGGAGGCTGAGTTGAAATGGACTCTCCTGTGGATGTGTCCTAATATGTTTTTGTGTCTATGGAGACCTTGGAATGAAGCGGTGGCCCTGGGGCCCTGAAGGGTTCTCCTAAACAGAGGCTTTGACACAGCTCCAACGTGCATGTTTCCCATGTGTAGATGAGATTTGTTCTGATGGGTGAGTCAAGAAACAGCCATATGCTGGTATTGAACTCCAGGCCTCTGAGGAGAGATGCCTGGAAACCAAAGCAATGGATCCGATTAGTGCCTAGGGGCCTGTTCGTTCCTTTTTACCTCTGGGGACATCAGTCTACGGGTCTGAGTGCAGGTAGGTGCTCAGATGGGCTCAGATTGCCCCCTGTTTGTCCTGGGAAGCCACAACTCTTGGGATGGCCTCAGGGACTTTGGAGGTTATCCTACTAGTAGGGTTGTGGCCATTGGAATGGGCACATACAATTCCCTTGGAGAGGGCAAGTACAGTCCTCAGGTTTGGCTCCAGGGCCCTGAGCCTGTAGGGTGTGTAGGCCAGAGCTGTTTGGACAGTTGTCTGAAAACACAAACTCGGCTTATGTTTTGGGTCATAGGTATGGCAGGACTGATCTACAGACCATGAGGAGAACACTTCGGGATATGAAAAAAGGGCGAGTGTGAGGCTCTTGCTCAAGTTTTTGTCTCTGGATATCGTGTCACTCATGGTCGTGAAATTGCCGGGTGACTTCATGGGAAATGGACGAGTCTTACTCTCTGGGGGTTCGGTCCCGTCCAAAGAGTTTGCGGTCATTCTGGGGATGGAAGAAGTCCGTTTTTTTGTTGTTGTTGTCGATTTGTTTCATTTTGTTTTTCAACCTCAGATGTCCCACCAAATGAGGGATTCCAGAGTAGAGCCCTGGGGTGGGGCGACTGGACAACCAGAAATCTGGTTAAAAATTGGGGACTAGGAACATGTCAAGCCCATTATGACATCTAATGGTCCAGCCACTGAGAGGACTTACTAGAGGACAGGACTCACGCTGAGGTCACAATGCGTGTTTATGCTCTCGTCGCACTCAAGAATGGGCGGGGCCTCAGGGTGAATGCTGTTTTCTCCTACACTGAACGTTGGACAACATGCCAACCACAAGGTTTCTTGCCATGGGTCAGGAAGAGTTCTGATTTCTGCATCACAGTCACCCGTGGGCAGTGATTGGAGATAAGGTCTAGGTTCTGAAGCCTGAAAACTGAGGTAGGGAAGAGATGATGACCTAAGGCCAGGGCGGGTCTGATGTGCTCAGGGTGCGGTCAGCTGTCTGGGTGTTGGTCAGCCGGTCCGGGCTCAGGTTGTGTCAGACAGTGCATTAGTGCCCAGGTTAGACTATATAATTTGGGTACATTCGAGTGCCGTGTAGGTTTATCTTCATTTAAGCTGCCTGGTCAGCTCATTAGGCAATATATTTTTTCTAGAGGGCAGGCAGAGTGCTTCATTGTCGGTCCGGAATTGCCAAACATGAGGGCTTCGGGGCCAGGAGAGTGAGGACGGAAGTCTGAGAACACAAGCTAGACTTCGGATTCAGGGTGAGGGCACGGCAGGTAACCCCTGCAGATCTGAACCAATATCTCATGCATCTGAAGTCAGGTCGAGGATCCGACGTTGGCTCAGGTTGGAGTTTCTGTGCATGACGGCCCCTTCATGAAGGGAGCGGAATCTCGAGGCCATGGAGGTTTTCCACGTTGGGAGATGTGGGATGCCCCCTTCAAGGATTCCTTCTGCGGGACAATTGAGACCTGTTGGACAGCTCCAGGACATCCCATATGGAATGACTCCAGAGCACCGTTCGAGGATGGATGCCTGGGAAGTCCGCCTCGCCTTCCAATTGTCTCCTAGCAACAAGACAGTTTAGATCTAATGGATCTGCGGGAGCAACCGGGTTGGCTGAGTTGAAATGCACTTTCCAGAGGATGGGTCCTAATGTGTGTTTGTGTCCATGAGGGCCTTGGAATGGGGAGGTGGCACCGGGACCCTGAAGTATTCTCCTAAGCTTTGGCATAGCTCCCATGCACAAGCTTCCTTGTGGAGACGAGATTTGTTCTGATGGGTGCCTCAGGAAATCCCCTCTGCTGGTATTGGAATCCAGGCTTTTGAGGAGACATGCCTGTAAACCAAAGCAATGGATCCGATAATGGCCTCGGGTCCTGTCTGGTTCAATCTTCTTGGTATGAGTGGAGGTAGATGAGTGGAGGAAGATGCTCAGCTGGTATCAACCGCCCTTTTTTGTCCCGGGCAACCTACACTATTGGGATGGCCTCAGGGACTTTGGAGGGTTCTCCTAATTTGTACGATTTTTGACAATGGAATGGGCAGAATTCCCATGGATTGGTTGGGGGCAGTCCTAATGTGTGACTCCAGGGGCCCCAGCCTGGAGGGAGTGTGGCCAGGACTTTGAGGACAGAAGACTGAAAACACAAACTCAGCTTAAGTTTGGGGACGTAGGTATGGCACGCCCGATCTACAAACCATGAGAAGAACTCTTCAGGATATGAAGAATGAGCGAGTCTGAGGCGCTTGCTCAGGTTTTTGTCTCTGGATTTTGTTTCAGCGATGGCCGTGGAATGTTGGGGATGTCTCATGGGCCATGGACGAATCTTCCTCTCTGTGGATTTGGCCCGATCCCAATTGTTTTTTGTCAATCTGTGGGATGGGAGGACTCCTTTCAGGTTTGTTACCTCAGGTGACCCACCAAAAGAGGAATTCCAAAGCAGAGCCCTGGGGAAGAGTGAAGGGACACCCCGAAATATGGTTAAAAATTGGGGCCTAGGGGCATGGCAAGCCCAATATGCTGTCTCTTCATATAGGCCCTGAGAGGCCTTACCTGAGGATTGGGCTCAGGCTGAGGGTCACAATGTGTGTTTGTGACCAATGTGGCCCGCAAGCATGGGCTGGGCCTCATGGGCCACGCTTCTTTCAACTACACTGAACGTTGGACAACATGCCAGGCACAAGGTTTCTTGCCATGGGGAAAGAGTTCTGATTTCTGCATCGTTTTCAACCCTGGGCAGTGGTTGGAGATAAGGTCTAGGTCCTGGAGCCTGAAAACCGCAGTTGGGAAGAGATGACGACCTAAGGCCATGGCGGGTCCGATGTGCTCAGTGTGCGGCCAGCTGTCTGGGTGGGACCAGGAGGTCCAGGCTCAGGCTGGGTCAGAAGGGGAAATAGTGCCCAGGTCAGCCTATATGTTTGGGGTACAGCCGATTGGCGTGCAGGTTGATCTTCATTTGGGGTTTCGGGGTAGCCCTGAGGGCAATGTTTTACTTCTGTAGGGCAGGCAGAGTGCGGCATTGTAGTTCTGGATTGCCAAACTGGAGGGCTTGTGGGCCAGTAGTCTGAGGACGGAAGTCTGAGAACCCAAGCTAGGCCTAGGATCTGGGTGAGGATATGGCAGGCACAATCTACAGACCTCAATAGAGATCTCGTGCATCTGAAGTCAGGGCAAGGATCAGACGATCGCTCAGGTTGGACTTTCTGCCCTGATGGCCCTTTCTTGAAGGGGGTTGGATCACGAGGACATGGGGGTTTTCCCACGATGGGAGCTGTGAGAAGCTCCAAACTGCAAAGATTCTTCTGCAGGACAATTGAGACCTGTTGGTTGGCTCCAGGCCAAGGATTCTGAGCAGGGTTCTAAGGATGGATGGCTGGGTAGCCCACCTCGCATTCCAATTGTCTCCAAGCAACAAGACAGGTTAGATCTGCCGGATGTGGGGGGCAACCGAGGAGGCTGAGTTGAAATGGACTCTCCTGTGGATGTGTCCTAATATGTTTTTGTGTCTATGGAGACCTTGGAATGAAGCGGTGGCCCTGGGGCCCTGAAGGGTTCTCCTAAACAGAGGCTTTGACACAGCTCCAACGTGCATGTTTCCCATGTGTAGATGAGATTTGTTCTGATGGGTGAGTCAAGAAACAGCCATATGCTGGTATTGAACTCCAGGCCTCTGAGGAGAGATGCCTGGAAACCAAAGCAATGGATCCGATTAGTGCCTAGGGGCCTGTTCGTTCCTTTTTACCTCTGGGGACATCAGTCTACGGGTCTGAGTGCAGGTAGGTGCTCAGATGGGCTCAGATTGCCCCTGTTTGTCCTGGGAAGCCACAACTCTTGGGATGGCCTCAGGGACTTTGGAGGTTATCCTATTAGTAGGGTTGTGGCCATTGGAATGGGCACATACAATTCCCTTGGAGAGGGCAAGTACAGTCCTCAGGTTTGGCTCCAGGGCCCTGAGCCTGTAGGGTGTGTAGGCCAGAGCTGTTTGGACAGTTGTCTGAAAACACAAACTCGGCTTATGTTTTGGGTCATAGGTATGGCAGGACTGATCTACAGACCATGAGGAGAACACTTCGGGATATGAAAAAAGGGCGAGTGTGAGGCTCTTGCTCAAGTTTTTGTCTCTGGATATTGTGTCACTCATGGTCGTGAAATTGCCGGGTGACTTCATGGGAAATGGACGAGTCTTACTCTCTGGGGGTTCGGTCCCGTCCAAAGAGTTTGCGGTCATTCTGGGGATGGAAGAAGTCCGTTTTTTTGTTGTTGTTGTCGATTTGTTTCATTTTGTTTTTCAACCTCAGATGTCCCACCAAATGAGGGATTCCAGAGTAGAGCCCTGGGGTGGGGCGACTGGACAACCAGAAATCTGGTTAAAAATTGGGGACTAGGAACATGTCAAGCCCATTATGACATCTAATGGTCCAGCCACTGAGAGGACTTACTAGAGGACAGGACTCAGGCTGAGGTCACAATGCGTGTTTATGCTCTCGTCGCACTCAAGAATGGGCGGGGCCTCAGGGTGAATGCTGTTTTCTCCTACACTGAACGTTGGACAACATGCCAACCACAAGGTTTCTTGCCATGGGTCAGGAAGAGTTCTGATTTCTGCATCACAGTCACCCGTGGGCAGTGATTGGAGATAAGGTCTAGGTTCTGAAGCCTGAAAACTGAGGTAGGGAAGAGATGATGATCTAAGGCCAGGGCGGGTCTGATGTGCTCAGGGTGCGGTCAGCTGTCTGGGTGTTGGTCAGCCGGTCCGGGCTCAGGTTGTGTCAGACAGTGCATTAGTGCCCAGGTTAGACTATATAATTTGGGTACATTCGAGTGCCGTGTAGGTTTATCTTCATTTAAGCTGCCTGGTCAGCTCATTAGGCAATATATTTTTTCTAGAGGGCAGGCAGAGTGCTTCATTGTCGGTCCGGAATTGCCAAACATGAGGGCTTCGGGGCCAGGAGAGTGAGGACGGAAGTCTGAGAACACAAGCTAGACTTCGGATTCAGGGTGAGGGCACGGCAGGTACCCCCTGCAGATCTGAACCAATATCTCATGCATCTGAAGTCAGGGCGAGGATCCGACGTTGGCTCAGGTTGGAGTTTCTGTGCATGACGGCCCCTTCATGAAGGGAGCGGAATCTCGAGGCCATGGAGGTTTTCCACGTTGGGAGATGTGGGATGCCCCCTTCAAGGATTCCTTCTGCGGGACAATTGAGACCTGTTGGACAGCTCCAGGACATCCCATATGGAATGACTCCAGAGCACCGTTCGAGGATGGATGCCTGGGAAGTCCGCCTCGCCTTCCAATTGTCTCCTAGCAACAAGACAGTTTAGATCTAATGGATCTGCGGGAGCAACCGGGGTGGCTGAGTTGAAATGCACTTTCCAGAGGATGGGTCCGAATGTGTGTTTGTGTCCATGAGGGCCTTGGAATGGGGAGGTGGCACCGGGACCCTGAAGTATTCTCCTAAGCTTTGGCATAGCTCCCATGCACAGGTTTCCTTGTGGAGACGAGATTTGTTCTGATGGGTGCCTCAGGAAATCCCCTCTGCTGGTATTGGAATCCAGGCTTTTGAGGAGACATGCCTGTAAACCAAAGCAATGGATCCGATAATGGCCTCGGGTCCTGTCTGGTTCAATCTTCTTGGTATGAGTGGAGGTAGAAGAGTGGAGGAAGATGCTCAGCTGGTATCAACCGCCCTTTTTTGTCCAGGGCGACCTACACTATTGGGATGGCCTCAGGGACTTTGGAGGGTTCTCCTAATTTGTACGATTTTTGACAATGGAATGGGCAGAATTCCCATGGATTGGGTGGGGGCAGTCCTAATGTGTGGCTCCAGGGGCCCCAGCCTGGAGGGAGTGTGGCCCAGGACTTTGACGACAGTAGACTGAAAACACAAACTGAGCTTAAGTTTGGGGACGTAGGTATGGCACGCCCGATCTACAAACCATGAGAAGAACTCTTCAGGATATGAAGAATGAGCGAGTCTGAGTCGCTTGCTCAGGCTTTTGTCTCTGGATTTTGTTTCAGCGATGGCCGTGGAATTTTGGGGAGTTCTCATGGGCCATGGATGAATCTTCCTCTCTGTGGATTTGGCCCGATCCCAATTGTTTTTCGTCAATCTGTGGGATGGGAGGACTCCTTTCAGTTTTGTTACCTCTGGTGTCCCACTAAAAGAGGAATTCCAAAGCAGAGCCCTGGGGAAGAGTGAAGGGACACCCCGAACTATTGTTAAAAATTGGGGCCTAGGGGCATGGCAAGCCCAATATGCTGTCAATTCATATAGGCCCTGAGAGGCCTTACCTGAGGACTGGGCTCAGGCTGAGGGTCACAATGTGTGTTTGTGACCAATGTGGCACGCAAGCATGGGCTGGGCCTCATGGGCCACGCTTCTTTCAACTACACTGAACGTTGGACAACATGCCAAGCACAAGGTTTCTTGCCATAGGGAAAGAGTTCTGATTTCTGCATCATTTTCAACCCTGGGCAGTTGTTGGAGATAAGGTCTAGGTTCTGGAGCCTGCAAACCGCAGTTGGGAAGAGATGACGACCTAAGGCCATGGCGGGTCCGATGTGCTCAGTGTGCGGCCAGCTGTCTGGGTGGGACCAGGAGGTCCAGGCTCAGGCTGGGTCAGAAGGGGAAATAGTGCCCAGGTCAGCCTATATGTTTGGGGTACAGCCGATTGGCGTGCAGGTTGATCCTCATTTGGGGTTTCGGGGTAGCCCTGAGGGCAATGTTTTACTTCTGTAGGGCAGGCAGAGTGCGGCATTGTAGTTCTGGATTGCCAAACTGGAGGGCTTGTGGTCCAGTAGTCTGAGGACGGAGTCTGAGAACCCAAGCTAGGCCTAGGTTTCTGGGTCAGGATATGGCAGGCACAATCTACAGACCTCAATAGAGATCTCGTGCATCTGAAGTCAGGGCAAGGATCAGACGATCGCTCAGGTTGTACTTTCTGCCCTGATTCCCCTTTCTTTAAGGGGGTTGGATCACGAGGACATGGGGGTTTTCCCACAATGGGAGTTGTGAGAAGCTCCAAACTGCAAAAATTCTTCTGCAGGACAATTGAGACCTGTTGGTTGGCTCCAGGCCAACGATTCCGAGCAGGGTCCTAAGGATGGATGGGTGGGTAGCCCACCTCGCATTCCAATTGTCTCCAAGCAACAAGACAGGTTAGATCTGCTGGATGTGGGGGGCAACCGAGGAGGCTGAGTTGAAATGGACTCTCCTGTGGATGTGTCCTAATATGTTTTTGTGTCTATGGAGACCTTGGAATGAAGCGGTGGCCCTGGGACCCTGAAGGATTCTCCTAAACAGAGGCTTTGACACAGCTCCAACGTGCATGTTTCCCATGTGTAGATGAGATTTGTTCTGATGGGTGAGTCAAGAAACAGCCATTTGCTGGTATTGAAATCCAGGCCTCTGAGGAGAGATGCCTGGAAACCAAAGCAATGGATCCGATTAGTGCCTAGGGGCCTGTTCGTTCCTTTTTACCTCTGGGGACATCAGTCAACGGGTCTGAGTGCAGGTAGGTGCTCAGATGGGCTCAGATTGCCCCTGTTTGTCCTGGGAAGCCACAACTATTGGGATGGCCTCAGGGACTTTGGAGGTTATCCTATTATTAGGCTTGTGGCCATTGTAATGGGCACATACAATTCCCTTGGAGAGGGCAAGTACAGTCCTCAGGTTTGGCTCCAGGGCCCTGAGCCTGTAGGGTGTGTAGGCCAGAGCTGTTTGGACAGTTGTCTGAAAACACAAACTCGGCTTATGTTTTGGGTCATAGGTATGGCAGGACTGATCTACAGACCATGAGGAGAACACTTCGGGATATGAAAAAAGGGCGAGTGTGAGGCTCTTGTTCAAGTTTTTGTCTCTGGATATCGTGTCACTCATGGTCGTGAAATTGCCGGGTGACTTCATGGGAAATGGACGAGTCTTACTCTCTGGGGGTTCGGTCCCGTCCAAAGAGTTTGCGGTCATTCTGGGGATGGAAGAAGTCCGTTTTTTTGTTGTTGTTGTCGATTTGTTTCATTTTGTTTTTCAACCTCAGATGTCCCACCAAATGAGGGATTCCAGAGTAGAGACCTGGGGTGGGGCGACTGGACAACCAGAAATCTGGTTAAAAATTGGGGACTAGGGACATGTCAAGCCCATTATGACATCTAATGGTCCAGCCACTGAGAGGACTTACTAGAGGACAGGACTCACGCTGAGGTCACAATGCGTGTTTATGCTCTCGTCGCACTCAAGAATGGGCGGGGCCTCAGGGTGAATGCTGTTTTCTCCTACACTGAACGTTGGACAACATGCCAACCACAAGGTTTCTTGCCATGGGTCAGGAAGAGTTCTGATTTCTGCATCAGAGTCACCCGTGGGCAGTGATTGGAGATAAAGTCTAGGTTCTGAAGCCTGAAAACTGAGGTAGGGAAGAGATGATGACCTAAGGCCAGGGCGGGTCTGATGTGCTCAGGGTGCGGTCAGCTGTCTGGGTGTTGGTCAGCAGGTCCGGGCTCAGGTTGTGTCAGACAGTGCATTAGTGCCCAGGTTAGACTATATAATTTGGGTACATTCCAGTGCCGTGTAGGTTTGTCTTCATTTAAGCTGCCTGGTCAGCTCATTAGGCAATATATTTTTTCTAGAGGGCAGGCAGAGTGCTTCATTGTCGGTCCGGAATTGCCAAACATGAGGGCTTCGGGGCCAGGAGAGTGAGGACGGAAGTCTGAGAACACAAGCTAGACTTCGGATTCAGGGTGAGGGCACGGCAGGTACCCCCTGCAGATCTGAACCAATATGTCATGCATCTGAAGTCAGGGCGAGGATCCGACGTTGGCTCAGGTTGGAGTTTCTGTGCATGACGGCCCCTTCATGAAGGGAGCGGAATCTCTAGGCCTTGGAGGTTTTCCACGTTGGGAGATGTGGGATGCCCCCTTCAATGATTCCTTCTGCGGGACAATTGAGACCTGTTGGACAGCTCCAGGACATCCCATATGGAATGACTCCAGAGCACCATTCGAGGATGGATGCCTGGGAAGTCCGCCTCGCCTTCCAATTGCTCCTAGCAACAAGACAGTTTAGATCTAATGGATCTGCAGGAGCAACCGGGGTGGCTGAGTTGAAATGCACTTTCCAGAGGATGGGTCCTAATGAGTGTTTGTGTCCATGAGGGCCTTGGAATGGGGAGGTGGCACCGGGACCCTGAAGTATTCTCCTAAGCTTTGGCATAGCTCCCATGCACAAGTTTCCTTGTGGAGACGAGATTTGTTCTGATGGGTGCCTCAGGAAATCCCCTCTGCTGGTATTGGAATCCAGGCTTTTGAGGAGACATGCCTGTAAAGCAAAGCAATGGATCCGATAATGGCCTCGGGTCCTGTCTGGTTCAATCTTCTTGGTATGAGTGGAGGTAGATGAGTGGAGGAAGATGCTCAGCTGGTATCAACCGCCCTTTTTTGTCCTGGGCGACCTACACTATTGGGATGGCCTCAGGGACTTTGGAGGGTTCTCCTAATTTGTACGATTTTTGACAATGGAATGGGCAGAATTCCCATGGATTGGGTGGGGGCAGTCCTAATGTGTGGCTCCAGGGGCCCCAGCCTGGAGGGAGTGTGGCCCAGGACTTTGAGGACAGAAGACTGAAAACACAAACTCAGCTTAAGTTTGGGGACGTAGGTATGGCACGCCCGATCTACAAACCATGAGAAGAACTCTTCAGGATATGAAGAATGAGCGAGTCTGAGTCGCTTGCTCAGGCTTTTGTCTCTGGATTTTGTTTCAGCGATGGCCGTGGAATGTTGGGGAGGTCTCATGGGCCATGGAAGAATCATCCTCTCTGTGGTTTTGGCCCGATCCCAATTGTTTTTCGTCCATCTGTGGGATGGAGGACTCCTTTCAGGTTTGTTACCTCTGGTGTCCCACCAAAAGAGGAATTCCAAAGCAGAGCCCTGGGGAAGAGTGAAGGGACACCCCGAACTATGGTTAAAATTTGGGGCCTAGGGGCATGGCAAGCCCAATATGCTGTCTCTTCATATAGGCCCTGAGAGGCCTTACCTGAGGACTGGGCTCAGGCTGAGGGTCACAATGTGTGTTTGTGACCAATGTGGCCTGCAAGCATGGGCTAGGCCTCATGGTCCACGCTTGTTTCAACTACACTGAACGTTGGACAACATGCCAAGCACAAGGTTTCTTGCCATGGGGAAAGAGTTCTCATTTCTGCATTATTTTCAACCCTGGGCAGTGGTTGGAGATAAGGTCTAGGTTCTGGAGCCTGTAAACCGCAGTTGGGAAGAGATGACGACCTAAGGCCATGGCGGGTCCGATGTGCTCAGTGTGCGGCCAGCTGTCTGGGTGGGACCAGGAGGTCCAGGCTCAGGCTGGGTCAGAAGGGGAAATAGTGCCCAGGTCAGCCTATATGTTTGGGGTACAGCCGAATGGCGTGCAGGTTGATCCTCATTTGGGGTTTCGGGGTAGCCCTGAGGGCAATGTTTTACTTCTGTAGGGCAGGCAGAGTGCGGCATTGTAGTTCTGGATTGCCAAACTGGAGGGCTTGTGGGCCAGTAGTCTGAGGACGGAGTCTGAGAACCCAAGCTAGGCCTAGGTTTCTGGGTGAGGATATGGCAGGCACAATCTAGAGACCTCAATCGAGATCTCGTGCATCTGAAGTCAGGGCAAGGATCAGACGATCGCTCAGGTTGGACTTTCTGCCCTGATGGCCCTTTCTTGAAGGGGGTTGGATCACGAGGACATGGGGGTTTTCCCACGATGGGAGTTGTGAGAAGCTCCAAACTGCAAAGATTCTTCTGCAGGACAATTGAGACCTGTTGGTTGGCTCCAGTCCAACGATTCCGAGCAGGGTTCTAAGGATGGATGGCTGGGTAGCCCACCTCGCATTCCAATTGTCTCCAAGCAACAAGACAGGTTAGATCTGCTGCATGTGGCGGGCAACCGAGGAGGCTGAGTTGAAATGGACTCTCCTGTGGGTGTGTCCTAATATGTTTTTGTGTCTATGGAGACCTTGGAATGAAGCGGTGGCCCTGGGGCCCTGAAGGGTTCTCCTAAATGGAGGCTTTGACACAGCTCCAACGTGCATGTTTCCCATGTGTAGATGAGATTTGTTCTGATGGGTGAGTCAAGAAACAGCCATATGCTGGTATTGAAATCCAGGCCTCTGAGGAGAGTTTCCTGGAAACCAAAGCAATGGATCCGATTAGTGCCTAGGGGCCTGTTCGTTCCTTTTTACCTCTGGGGACATCAGTCTACGGGTCTGAGTGCAGGTAGGTGCTCAGATGGGCTCAGATTGCCCCCTGTTTGTCCTGAGAAGCCACAACTATTAGGATGGCCTCAGGGACTTTGGAGGTTTTCCTATTAGTAGGGTTGTGGCCATTGGAATGGGCACATACAATTCCCTTGGAGAGGGCAAGTACAGTCCTCAGGTTTGGCTCCAGGGCCCTGAGCCTGTAGGGTGTGTAGGCCAGAGCTGTTTGGACAGTTGTCTGAAAACACAAACTCGGCTTATGTTTTGGGTCATAGGTATGGCAGGACTGATCTACAGACCATGAGGAGAACACTTCGGGATATGAAAAATGGGCGAGTGTGAGGCTCTTGCTCAAGTTTTTGTCTCTGGATATCGTGTCACTCATGGTCGTGAAATTGCCTGGTGACTTCATGGGAAATGGACGAGTCTTACTCTCTGGGGGTTCGGTCCCGTCCAAAGAGTTTGCGGTCATTCTGGGGATGGAAGAAGTCCGTTTTTTTGTTGTTGTTGTCGATTTGTTTCATTTTGTTTTTCAACCTCAGATGTCCCACCAAATGAGGGATTCCAGAGTAGAGCCCTGGGGTGGGGCGACTGGACAACCAGAAATCTGGTTAAAAATTGGGGACTAGGGACATGTCAAGCCCATTATGACATCTAATGGTCCAGCCACTGAGAGGACTTACTAGAGGACAGGACTCACGCTGAGGTCACAATGCGTGTTTATGCTCTCGTCGCACTCAAGAATGGGCGGGGCCTCAGGGTGAATGCTGTTTTCTCCTACACTGAACGTTGGACAACATGCCAACCACAAGGTTTCTTGCCATGGGTCAGGAAGAGTTCTGATTTCTGCATCACAGTCACCCGTGGGCAGTGATTGGAGATAAAGTCTAGGTTCTGAAGCCTGAAAACTGAGGTAGGGAAGAGATGATGACCTAAGGCCAGGTCGGGTCTGATGTGCTCAGGGTGCGGTCAGCTGTCTGGGTGTTGGTCAGCAGGTCCGGGCTCAGGTTGTGTCAGACAGTGCATTAGTGCCCAGGTTAGACTATATAATTTGGGTACATTCGAGTGCCGTGTAGGTTTGTCTTCATTTAAGCTGCCTGGTCAGCTCATTAGGCAATATATTTTTTCTAGAGGGCAGGCAGAGTGCTTCATTGTTGGTCCGGAATTGCCAAACATGAGGGCTTCGGGGCCAGGAGAGTGAGGACGGAAGTCTGAGAACACAAGCTAGACTTCGGATTCAGGGTGAGGGCACGGCAGGTACCCCCTGCAGATCTGAACCAATATGTCATGCATCTGAAGTCAGGGCGAGGATCCAACGTTGGCTCAGGTTGGAGTTTCTGTGCATGACGGCCCCTTCATGAAGGGAGCGGAATCTCTAGGCCTTGGAGGTTTTCCACGTTGGGAGATGTGGGATGCCCCCTTCAAGGATTCCTTCTGCGGGACAATTGAGACCTGTTGGACAGCTCCAGGATATCCCATATGGAATGACACCAGAGCACCGTTCGAGGATGGATGCCTGGGAAGTCCGCCTCGCCTTCCAATTGCTCCTAGCAACAAGACAGTTTAGATCTAATGGATCTGCGGGAGCAACCGGGGTGGCTGAGTTGAAATGCACTTTCCAGAGGATGGGTCCTAATGAGTGTTTGTGTCCATGAGGGCCTTGGAATGGGGAGGTGGCACCGGGACCCTGAAGTATTCTCCTAAGCTTTGGCATAGCTCCCATGCACAAGTTTCCACGTGGAGACGAGATTTGTTCTGATGGGTGCCTCAGGAAATCCCCTCTGCTGGTATTGGAACCCAGGCTTTTGAGGAGACATGCCTGTAAACCAAAGCAATGGATCCGATAATGGCCTCGGGTCCTGTCTGGTTCAATCTTCTTGGTATGAGTGGAGGTAGATGAGAGGAGGAAGATGCTCAGCTGGTATCAACCGCCCTTTTTTGTCCCGGGCGACCTACACTTTGGAGGGTTCTCCTAATTTGTACGATTTTTGACAATGGAATGGGCAGAATTCCCATGGATTATGTGGGGGCAGTCCTAATGTGTGGCTCCAGGGGCCACAGCCTGGAGGGAGTGTGGCCCAGGACTTTGACGACAGAAGACTGAAAACACAAACTCAGCTTAAGTTTGGGGACGTAGGTATGGCACGCCCGATCTACAAACCATGAGAAGAACTCTTCAGGATATGAAGAATGAGCGAGTCTGAGTCGCTTGCTCAGGCTTTTGTCTCTGGATTTTGTTTCAGCGATGGCCGTGGAATGTTGGGGAGGTCTCATGGGCCATGGACGAATCTTCCTCTCTGTGGTTTTGGCCCGATCCCAATTGTTTTTCGTCCATCTGTGGGATGGGAGGACTCCTTTCAGGTTTGTTACCTCTGGTGTCTCACCAAAAGAGGAATTCCAAAGCAGAGCCCTGGGGAAGAGTGAAGGGACACCCCGAACTATGGTTAAAATTTGGGGCCTAGGGGCATGGCAAGCCCAATATGCTGTCTCTTCATATAGGCCCTGAGAGGCCTTACCTGAGGACTGGGCTCAGGCTGAGGGTCACAATGTGTGTTTGTGACCAATGTGGCCCGCAAGCATGGGCTGGGCCTCATTGTCCACGCTTGTTTCAACTACACTGAACGTTGGACAACATGCCAAGCACAAGGTTTCTTGCCATGGGGAAAGAGTTCTCATTTCTGCATCATTTTCAACCCTGGGCAGTGGTTGGAGATAAGGTCTAGGTTCTGGAGCCTGTAAACCGCAGTTGGGAAGAGATGACGACCTAAGGCCATGGCGGGTCCGATGTGCTCAGTGTGCGGCCAGCTGTCTGGGTGGGACCAGGAGGTCCAGGCTCAGGCTGGGTCAGAAGGGGAAATAGTGCCCAGGTCAGCCTATATGTTTGGGGTACAGCCGAATGGCGTGCAGGTTGATCCTCATTTGGGGTTTCGGGGTAGCCCTGAGGGCAATGTTTTACTTCTGTAGGGCAGGCAGAGTGCGGCATTGTAGTTCTGGATTGCCAAACTGGAGGGCTTGTGGGCCAGTAGTCTGAGGACGGAGTCTGAGAACACAAGCTAGGCCTAGGTTTCTGGGTGAGAATATGGCAGGCACAATCTAGAGACCTCAATCGAGATCTCGTGCATCTGAAGTCAGGGCAAGGATCAGACGATCGCTCAGGTTGGACTTTCTGCCCTGATGGCCCTTTCTTGAAGGGGGTTGGATCACGAGGACATGGGGGTTTTCCCACGATGGGAGTTGTGAGAAGCTCCAAACTGCAAAGATTCTTCTGCAGGACAATTGAGACCTGTTGGTTGGCTCCAGGCCAACGATTCCGAGCAGGGTTCTAAGGATGGATGGCTGGGTAGCCCACCTCGCATTCCAATTGTCTCCAAGCAACAAGACAGGTTAGATCTGCTGGATGTGGGGGGCAACCGAGGAGGCTGAGTTGAAATGGACTCTCCTGTGGATGTGTCCTAATATGTTTTTGTGTCTATGGAGACCTTGGAATGAAGCGGTGGCCCTGGGGCCCTGAAGGGTTCTCCTAAACAGAGGCTTTGACACAGCTCCAACGTGCATGTTTCCCAAGTGTAGATGAGATTTGTTCTGATGGGTGAGTCAAGAAACAACCATATGCGGGTATTGAACTCCAGGCCTCTGAGGAGAGATGCCTGGAAACCAAAGCAATGGATCCGATTAGTGCCTAGGGGCCTGTTCGTTCCTTTTTACCTCTGGGGACATCAGTCTACGGGTATGAGTGCAGGTAGGTGCTCAGATGGGCTCAGATTGCCCCCTGTTTGTCCTGGGAAGCCACAACTATTGGGATGGCGTCAGGGACTTTGGAGGTTATCCTATTAGTAGGGTTGTGGCCATTGGAATGGGCACATACAATTCCCTTGGAGAGGGCAAGTACAGTCCTCAGGTTTGGCTCCAGGGCCCTGAGCCTGTAGGGTGTGTAGGCCAGAGCTGTTTGGACAGTTGTCTGAAAACACAAACTCGGCTTATGTTTTGGGTCATAGGTATGGCAGGACTGATCTACAGACCATGAGGAGAACACTTCGGGATATGAAAAAAGGGCGAGTGTGAGGCTCTTGCTCAAGTTTTTGTCTCTGGATATCGTGTCACTCATGGTCGTGAAATTGCCGGGTGACTTCATGGGAAATGGACGAGTCTTACTCTCTGGGGGTTCGGTCCCATCCAAAGAGTTTGCGGTCATTCTGGGGATGGAAGAAGTCCGTTTTTTTGTTGTTGTTGTCGATTTGTTTCATTTTGTTTTTCAACCTCAGATGTCCCACCAAATGAGGGATTCCAGAGTAGTGCCCTGGGGTGGGGCGACTGGACAACCAGAAATCTGGTTAAAAATTGGGGACTAGGGACATGTGAAGCCCATTATGACATCTAATGGTCCAGCCACTGAGAGGACTTACTAGAGGACAGGACTCACGCTGAGGTCACAATGCGTGTTTATGCTCTCATCGCACTCAAGAATGGGCGGGGCCTCAGGGTGAATGCTGTTTTCTCCTACACTGAACGTTGGACAACATGCCAACCACAAGGTTTCTTGCCATGGGTCAGGAAGAGTTCTGATTTCTGCATCACAGTCACCCGTGGGCAGTGATTGGAGATAAGGTCTAGGTTCTGAAGCCTGAAAACTGAGGTAGGGAAGAGATGATGACCTAAGGCCAGGGCGGGTCTGATGTGCTCAGGGTGCGGTCAGCTGTCTCGGTGTTGGTCAGCCGGTCCGGGCTCAGGTTGTGTCAGACAGTGCATTAGTGCCCAGGTTAGACTATATAATTTGGGTACATTCGAGTGCCGTGTAGGTTTATCTTCATTTAAGCTGCCTGGTCAGCTCATTAGGCAATATATTTTTTCTAGAGGGCAGGCAGAGTGCTTCATTGTCGGTCCGGAATTGCCAAACATGAGGGCTTCTGGGCCAGGAGAGTGAGGACGGAAGTCTGAGAACACAAGCTAGACTTCGGATTCAGGGTGAGGGCATGGCAGGTACCCCCTGCAGATCTGAACCAATATCTCATGCATCTGAAGTCAGGGCGAGGATCCGAGGTTGGCTCAGGTTGGAGTTTCTGTGCATGACGGCCCCTTCATGAAGTGAGCGGAATCTCGAGGCCATGGAGGTTTTCCACGTTGGGAGATGTGGGATGCCCCCTTCAAGGATTCCTTCTGCGGGACAATTGAGACCTGTTGGACAGCTCCAGGACATCCCATATGGAATGACACCAGAGCACCGTTCGAGGATGGATGCCTGGGAAGTCCGCCTCGCCTTCCAATTGTCTCCTAGCAACAAGACAGTTTAGATCTAATGGATCTGCGGGAGCAACCGGGGTGGCTGAGTTGAAATGCACTTTCCAGAGGATGGGTCCTAATGTGTGTTTGTGTCCATGAGGGTCTTGGAATGGGGAGGTGGCACCGGGACCCTGAAGTATTCTCCTAAGCTTTGGCATAGCTCCCATGCACAAGTTTCCTTGTGGAGACGAGATTTGTTCTGATGGGTGCCTCAGGAAATCCCCTCTGCTGGTTTTGGAATCAAGGCTTTTGAGGAGACATGCCTGTAATCTAAAGCAATGGATCCGATAATGGCCTCGGGTCCTGTCTGGTTCAATCTTCTTGGTATGAGTGGAGGTAGATGAGTGGAGGTAGATGCTCAGCTGGTATCAACCGCCCTTTTTTGTCCCGGGCGACCTACACTATTGGGATGGCCTCAGGGACTTTGGAGGGTTCTCCTAATTTGTACGATTTTTGACAATGGAATGGGCAGAATTCCCATGGATTGGGTGGGGGCAGTCCTAATGTGTGGCTCCAGGGGCCCCAGCCTGAAAGGAGTGTGGCCCAGTACTTTCAGGAGAGAAGACTGAAAACACAAACTCAGCTTAAGTTTGGGGACGTAGGTATGGCACGCCCGATCTACAAACCATGAGAAGAACTCTTCAGGATATGAAGAATGAGCGAGTCTGAGTCGCTTGCTCAGGCTTTTGTCTCTGGATTTTGTTTCAGCGATGGCCGTGGAATGTTGGGGAGGTCTCATGGGCATGGACGAATCTTCCTCTCTGTGGATTTGGCGCGATCCCAATTGTTTTTCGTCAATCTGTGGGATGGGAGGACTCCTTTCAGGTTTGTTACCTCTGGTGTCCCACCAAAAGAGGAATTCCATAGCAGAGCCCTGGGGAAGAGTGAAGGGACACCCCGAACTATGGTTAAAATTTGGGGCCTAGGGGCATGGCAAGCCCAATATGCTGTCTCTTCATATAGGCCCTGAGAGGCCTTACCTGAGGACTGGGCTCAGGCTGAGGGTCACAATGTGTGTTTGTGACCAATGTGGCCTGCAAGCATGGGCTGGGCCTCATGGGCCACGCTTGTTTCAACTACACTGAACGTTGGACCACATGCCAAGCACAAGGTTTCTTGCCATGGGGAAAGAGTTCTGATTTCTGCATCATTTTCAACCCTGGTCAGTGGTTGGAGATAAGGTCTAGGTTCTGGAGCCTGAAAACCGCAGTTGGGAAGAGATGACGACCTAAGGCCATGGCGGGTCCGATGTGCTCAGTGTGCGGCCAGCTGTCTGGGTGGGACCAGGAGGTCCAGGCTCAGGCTGGGTCTGAAGGGGAAATAGTGCCCAGGTCAGCCTATATGTTTGGGGTACAGCCGATTGGCATGCTGGTTGATCCTCATTGGGGTTTCGAGGTAGACCTGAGGGCAATGTTTTACTTCGGTAGGGCAGGCAGAGTGCGGCATTGTAGTTCTGGATTGCCCAACTGGAGGGCTTGTGGGCCAGTAGTCTGAGGACAGAGTCTGAGAACCCAAGCTAGGCCTAGGTTTCTGGGTGAGGATATGGCAGGCACAATCTACAGACCTCAATAGAGATCTCGTGCATCTGAAGACAGGGCAAGGATCAGACGATCGCTCAGGTTGGACTTTCTGCCCTGATGGCCCTTTCTTGAAGGGGGTTGGATCACGAGGACATGGGGGTTTTCCCACGATGGGAGTTGTGAGAAGCTCCAAACTGCAAAGATTCTTCTGCAGGACAATTGAGACCTGTTGGTTGGCTCCAGGCCAACGATTCCGAGCAGGGTTCTAAGGATGGATGGCTGGGTAGCCCACCTCGCATTCCAATTGTCTCCAAGCAACAAGACAGGTTAGATCTGCTGGATGTGGGGGGCAACCGAGGAGGCTGAGTTGAAATGGACTCTCCTGTGGATGTGTCCTAATATGTTTTTGTGTCTATGGAGACCTTCGAATGAAGCGGTGGCCCTGGGGCCCTGAAGGGTTCTCCTAAACAGAGGCTTTGACACAGCTCCAACGTGAAGGTTTCCCAAGTGTAGATGAGATTTGTTCTGATGGGTGAGTCAAGAAACATTCATATGCTGGTATTGAAATCCAGGCCTCTGAGGAGAGTTTCCTGGAAACCAAAGCAATGGATCCGATTAGTGCCTAGGGGCCTGTTCGTTCCTTTTTACCTCTGGGGACATCAGTCTACGGGTCTGAGTGCAGGTAGGTGCTCAGATGGGCTCAGATTGCCCCCTGTTTGTCCTGGGAAGCCACAACTATTGGGATGGCCTCAGGGACTTTGGAGGTTATCCTACTAGTAGGGTTGTGGCCATTGGAATGGGCACATACAATTCCCTTGGAGAGGGCAAGTACAGTCCTCAGGTTTGGCTCTAGGGCCCTGAGCCTGTAGGGTGTGTAGGCCAGAGCTGTTTGGACAGTTGTCTGAAAACACAAACTCGGCTTATGTTTTGGGTCATAGGTATGGCAGGACTGATCTACAGACCATGAGGAGAACACTTCGGGATATGAAAAAAGGGCGAGTGTGAGGCTCTTGCTCAAGTTTTTGTCTCGGGATATCGTGTCACTCATGGTCGTGAAATTGCCGGGTGACTTCATGGGAAATGGAAGAGTCTTACTCTCTGGGGGTTCGGTCCCGTCCAAAGAGTTTGCGGTCATTCTGGGGATGGAAGAAGTCCGTTTTTTTGTTGTTGTTGTCGATTTGTTTCATTTTGTTTTTCAACCTCAGATGTCCCACCAAATGAGGGATTCCAGAGTAGAGCCCTGGGGTGGGGCGACTGGACAACCAGAAATCTGGTTAAAAATTGGGGACTAGGGACATGTCAAGCCCATTATGGCATCTAATGATCCAGCCACTGAGAGGACTTACTAGAGGACAGGACTCACGCTGAGGTCACAATGCGTGTTTATGCTCTCGTCGCACTCAAGAATGGGCGGGGCCTCAGGGTGAATGCTGTTTTCTTTTACACTGAACGTTGGACAACATGCCAACCACAAGGTTTCTTGCCATGCGTCAGGAAGAGTTCTGATTTCTGCATCACAGTCACCCGTGGGCAGTGATTGGAGATAAAGTCTAGGTTCTGAAGCCTGAAAACTGAGGTAGGGAAGAGATGATGACCTAAGGCCAGGGCGGGTCTGATGTGCTCAGGGTGCGGTCAGCTGTCTGGGTGTTGGTCAGCAGGTCCGGGCTCAGGTTGTGTCAGACAGTGCATTAGTGCCCAGGTTAGACTATATAATTTGGGTACATTCGAGTGCCGTGTAGGTTTATCTTCATTTAAGCTGCCTGGTCAGCTCATTAGGCAATATATTTTTTCTAGAGGGCAGGCAGAGTGCTTCATTGTCGGTCCGGAATTGCCAAACATGAGGGATTCGGGGCCAGGAGAGTGAGGACGGAAGTCTGAGAACACAAGCTAGAATTCGGATTCAGGGTGAGGGCATAGCAGGTACCCCCTGCAGATCTGAACCAATATCTCATGCATCTGAAGTCAGGGCGAGGATCCGAGGTTGGCTCAGGTTGGAGTTTCTGTGCATGACGGCCCCTTCATGAAGGGAGCGGAATCTCGAGGCCATGGAGGTTTTCCACGTTGGGAGATGTGGGATGCCCCCTTCAAGGATTCCTTCTGCGGGACAATTGAGACCTGTTGGACAGCTCCAGGATATCCCATATGGAATGACACCAGAGCACCGTTCGAGGATGGATGCCTGGGAAGTCCGCCTCGCCTTCCAATTGTCTCCTAGCAACAAGACAGTTTAGATCTAATGGATCTGCGGGAGCAACCGGGGTGGCTGAGTTGAAATGCACTTTCCAGAGGATGGGTCCTAATGTGTGTTTGTGTCCATGAGGGCCTTGGAATGGGGAGGTGGCACCGGGACCCTGAAGTATTCTCCTAAGCATTGGCATAGCTCCCATGCACAAGTTTCCTTGTGGAGACGAGATTTGTTCTGATGGGTGCCTAAGGAAATCCCCTCTGCTGGTTTTGGAATCAAGGCTTTTGAGGAGACATGCCTGTAAACCAAAGCAATGGATCCGATAATGGCCTCGGGTCCTGTCTGGTTCAATCTTCTTGGTATGAGTGGAGGTAGATGAGTGGAGGTAGATGCTCAGCTGGTATCAACCGCCCTTTTTTGTCCCGGGCGACCTACACTATTGGGATGGCCTCAGGGACCTTGGAGGGTTCTCCTATTTGTACGATTTTTGACAATGGAATGGGCAGAATTCCCATGGATTGGGTGGGGGCAGTCCTAATGTGTGGCTCCAGGGGCCCCAGCCTGGAGGGAGTGTGGCCCAGTACTTTGAGGACAGAAGACTGAAAACACAAACTCAGCTTAAGTTTGGGGACGTAGGTATGGCACGCCCGATCTAAAAACCATGAGAAGAACTCTTCAGGATATGAAGAATGAGCGAGTCTGAGTCGCATGCTCAGGCTTTTGTCTCTGGATTTTGTTTCAGCCTTGGCCGTGGAATGTTGGGGAGGTCTCATGGGCCATGGACGAATCTTCCTCTCTGTGGATTTGGCCCGATCCCAATTGTTTTTCGTCAATCTGTGGGATGGGAGGATTCCTTTCAGGTTTGTTACCTCTGGTGTCCCACCAAAAGAGGAATTCCATAGCAGAGCCCTGGGGAAGAGTGAAGGGACACCCCGAACTATGGTTAAAATTTGGGGCCTAGGGGCATGGCACGCCCAATATGCTGTCTCTTCATATAGGCCCTGAGAGGCCTTACCTGAGGACTGGGCTCAGGCTGAGGGTCACAATGTGTGTTTGTGACCAATGTGGCCCGCAAGCATGGGCTGGGCCTCATGGGCCACGCTTGTTTCAACTACACTGAACGTTGGACCACATGCCAAGCACAAGGTTTCTTACCATGGGGAAAGAGTTCTGATTTCTGCATCATTTTCAACCCTGGTCAGTGGTTGGAGATAAGGTCTAGGTTCTGGAGCCTGAAAACCGCAGTTGGGAAGAGATGACGACCTAAGGCCATGGCGGGTCTGATGTGCTCAGTGTGCGGCCAGCTGTCTGGGTGGGACCAGGAGGTCCAGGCTCAGGCTGGGTCAGAAGGGGAAATAGTGCCCAGGTCAGCCTATATGTTTGGGGTACAGCCGATTGGCATGCTGGTTGATCCTCATTGGGGTTTCGGGGTAGACCTGAGGGCAATGTTTTACTTCGGTAGGGCAGGCAGAGTGCGGCATTGTAGTTCTGGATTGCCCAACTGAAGGGCTTGTGGGCCAGTAGTCTGAGGACAGAGTCTGAGAACCCAAGCTAGGCCTAGGTTTCTGGGTGAGGATATGGCAGGCACAATCTACAGACCTCAATAGAGATCTCGTGCATCTGAAGACAGGGCAAGGATCAGACGATCGCTCAGGTTGGACTTTCTGCCCTGATGGCCCTTTCTTGAAGGGGGTTGGATCACGAGGACATGGGGGTTTTCCCACGATGGGAGTTGTGAGAAACTCCAAAATGCAAAGATTCTTCTGCAGGACAATTGAGACCTGTTGGTTGGCTCCAGGCCAACGATTCCGAGCAGGGTTCTAAGGATGGATGGCTGGGTAGCCCACCTCGCATTCCAATTGTCTCCAAGCAACAAGACAGGTTAGATCTGCTGGATGTGGGGGGCAACCGAGGAGGCTGAGTTGAAATGGACTCTCCTGTGGATGTGTCCTAATATGTTTTTGTGTCTATGGAGACCTTGGAATGAAGCGGTGGCCCTGGGGCCCTGAAGGGTTCTCCTAAAAGGAGGCTTTGACACAGCTCCAACGTGCATGTTTCCCATGTGTAGATGAGATTTGTTCTGATGGGTGAGTCAAGAAACAGCCATATGCTGGTATTGAATTCCAGGCCTCTGAGGAGAGATGCCTGGAAACCAAAGCAATGGATCCGATTAGTGCCTAGGGGCCTGTTCGTTCCTTTTTACCTCTGGGGACATCAGTCTACGGGTCTGAGTGCAGGTAGGTGCTCAGATGGGCTCAGATTGCCCCCTGTTTGTCCTGGGAAGCCACAACTATTGGGATGGCCTCAGGGACTTTGGAGGTTATCCTACTAGTAGGGTTGTGGCCATTGGAATGGGCACATACAATTCCCTTGGAGAGGGCAAGTACAGTCCTCAGGTTTGGCTCCAGGGCCCTGAGCCTGTAGGGTGTGTAGGCCAGAGCTGTTTGGACAGTTGTCTGAAAACACAAACTCGGCTTATGTTTTGGGTCATAGGTATGTCAGGACTGATCTACAGACCATGAGGAGAACACTTCGGGATATGAAAAAAGGGCGAGTGTGAGGCTCTTGCTCAAGTTTTTGTCTCTGGATATCGTGTCACTCATGGTCGTGAAATTGCCGGGTGACTTCATGGGAAATGGACGAGTCTTACTCTCTGGGGGTTCGGTCCCGTCCAAAGAGTTTGCGGTCATTCTGGGGATGGAAGAAGTCCGTTTTTTTGTTGTTGTTGTCGATTTGTTTCATTTTGTTTTTCAACCTCAGATGTCCCACCAAATGAGGGATTCCAGAGTGGAGCCCTGGGGTGGGGCGACTGGACAACCAGAAATCTGGTTAAAAATTGGGGACTAGGGACATGTCAAGCCCATTATGACATCTAATGGTCCAGCCACTGAGAGGACTTACTAGAGGACAGGACTCACGCTGAGGTCACAATGCGTGTTTATGCTCTCGTCGCACTCAAGAATGGGCGGGGCCTCAGGGTGAATGCTGTTTTCTCCTACACTGAACGTTGGACAACATGCCAACCACAAGGTTTCTTGCCATGCGTCAGGAAGAGTTCTGATTTCTGCATCACAGTCACCCGTGGGCAGTGATTGGAGATAAAGTCTAGGTTCTGAAGCCTGAAAACTGAGGTAGGGAAGAGATGATGACCTAAGGCCAGGGCGGGTCTGATGTGCTCAGGGTGCGGTCAGCTGTCTGGGTGTTGGTCAGCAGGTCCGGGCTCAGGTTGTGTCAGACAGTGCATTAGTGCCCAGGTTAGACTATATAATTTGGGTACATTCGAGTGCCGTGTAGGTTTATCTTCATTTAAGCTGCCTGGTCAGCTCATTAGGCAATATATTTTTTCTAGAGGGCAGGCAGAGTGCTTCATTGTCGGTCCGGAATTGCCAAACATGAGGGCTTCGGGGCCAGGAGAGTGAGGACGGAAGTCTGAGAACACAAGCTAGACTTCGGATTCAGGGTGAGGGCACGGCAGGTACCCCCTGCAGATCTGAACCAATATCTCATGCATCTGAAGTCAGGGCGAGGATCCGAGGTTGGCTCAGGTTGGAGTTTCTGTGCATGACGGCCCCTTCATGAAGGGAGCGGAATCTCGAGGCCATGGAGGTTTTCCACGTTGGGAGATGTGGGATGCCCCCTTCAAGGATTCCTTCTGCGGGACAATTGAGACCTGTTGGACAGCTCCAGGACATCCCATATGGAATGACACCAGAGCACCGTTCGAGGATGGATGCCTGGGAAGTCCGCCTCGCCTTCCAATTGTCTCCTAGCAACAAGACAGTTTAGATCTAATGGATCTGCGGGAGCAACCGGGGTGGCTGAGTTGAAATGCACTTTCCAGAGGATGGGTCCTAATGTGTGTTTGTGTCCATGAGGGCCTTGGAATGGGGAGGTGGCACCGGGACCCTGAAGTATTCTCCTAAGCTTTGGCATAGCTCCCATGCACAAGTTTCCTTGTGGAGACGAGATTTGTTCTGATGGGTGCCTCAGGAAATCCCCTCTGCTGGTTTTGGAATCAAGGCTTTTGAGGAGACATGCCTGTAAACCAAAGCAATGGATCCGATAATGGCCTCGGGTCCTGTCTGGTTCAATCTTCTTGGTATGAGTGGAGGTAGATGAGTGGAGTTAGATGCTCAGCCGGTATCAACCGCCCTTTTTTGTCCCGGGCGACCTACACTATTGGGATGGCCTCAGGGACTTTGGAGGGTTCTCCTAATTTGTACGATTTTTGACAATGGAATGGGCAGAATTCCCATGGATTGGGTGGGGGCAGTCCTAATGTGTGGCTCCAGGGGCCCCAGCCTGGAGGGAGTGTGGCCCAGGACTTTGAGGACAGAAGACTGAAAACACAAACTCAGCTTAAGTTTGGGGACGTAGGTATGGCACGCCCGATCTACAAACCATGAGAAGAACTCTTCAGGATATGAAGAATGAGCGAGTCTGAGTCGCAAGCTCAGGCTTTTGTCTCTGGATTTTGTTTCAGCCTTGGCCGTGGAATGTTGGGGAGGTCTCATGGGCCATGGACGAATCTTCCTCTCTGTGGATTTGGCCCGATCCCAATTGTTTTTCGTCAATCTGTGGGATGGGAGGACTCCTTTCAGGTTTGTTACCTCTGGTGTCCCACCAAAAGAGGAATTCCATAGCAGAGCCCTGGGGAAGAGTGAAGGGACACCCCGAACTATGGTTAACATTTGGGGCCTAGGGGCATGGCAAGCCCAATATGCTGTCTCTTCATATAGGCCCTGAGAGGCCTTACCTGAGGACTGGGCTCAGGCTGAGGGTCACAATGTGTGTTTGTGACCAATGTGGCCCGCAAGCATGGGCTGGGCCTCATGGGCCACGCTTGTTTCAACTACACTGAACGTTGGACCACATGCCAACCACAAGGTTTCTTGCCATGGGGAAAGAGTTCTGATTTCTGCATCATTTTCAACCCTGGGCAGTGGTTGGAGATAAGGTCTAGGTTCTGGAGCCTGAAAACCGCAGTTGGGAAGAGATGACGACCTAAGGCCATGGCGGGTCCGATGTGCTCAGTGTGCGGCCAGCTGTCTGGGTGGGACCAGGAGGTCCAGGCTCAGGCTGGGTCAGAAGGGGAAATAGTGCCCAGGTCAGCCTATATGTTTGGGGTACAGCCGATTGGCATGCTGGTTGATCCTCATTGGGGTTTCGGGGTAGACCTGAGGGCAATGTTTTACTTCGGTAGGGCAGGCAGAGTGCGGCATTGTAGTTCTGGATTGCCAAACTGGAGGGCTTGTGGGCCAGTAGTCTGAGGACAGAGTCTGAGAACCCAAGCTAGGCCTAGGTTTCTGGGTGAGGATATGGCAGGCACAATCTTCAGACCTCAATCGAGATCTCGTGCATCTGAAGTCAGGGCAAGGATCAGACGATCGCTCAGGTTGGAATTTCTGCCCTGATGGCCCTTTCTTGAAGGGGGTTGGATCACGAGGACATGGGGGTTTTCCCACGATGGGAGTTGTGAGAAGCTCCAAACTGCAAAGATTCTTCTGCAGGACAATTGAGACCTGTTGGTTGGCTCCAGGCCAACGATTCCGAGCAGGGTTCTAAGGATGGATGGCTGGGTAGCCCACCTCGCATTCCAATTGTCTCCAAGCAACAAGACAGGTTAGATCTGCTGGATGTGGGGGGCAACCGAGGAGGCTGAGTTGAAATGGACTCTCCTGTGGATGTGTCCTAATATGTTTTTGTGTCTATGGAGACCTTCGAATGAAGCGGTGGCCCTGGGGCCCTGAATAGTTCTCCTAAACAGAGGCTTTGACACAGCTCCAATGTGCAGGTTTCCCAAGTGTAGATGAGATTTGTTCTGATGGGTGAGTCAAGAAACATTCATATGCTGGTATTGAAATCCAGGCCTCTGAGGAGAGTTTCCTGGAAACCAAAGCAATGGATCCGATTAGTGCCTAGGGGCCTGTTCGTTCCTTTTTACCTCTGGGGACATCAGTCTACGGGTCTGAGTGCAGGTAGGTGCTCAGATGGGCTCAGATTGCCCCCTGTTTGTCCTGGGAAGCCACAACTATTGGGATGGCCTCAGGGACTTTGGAGGTTATCCTACTAGTAGGGTTGTGGCCATTGGAATGGGCACATACAATTCCCTTGGAGAGGGCAAGTACAGTCCTCAGGTTTGGCTCCAGGGCCCTGAGCCTGTAGGGTGTGTAGGCCAGAGCTGTTTGGACAGTTGTCTGAAAACACAAACTCGGCTTATGTTTTGGGTCATAGGTATGGCAGGACTGATCTACAGACCATGAGGAGAACACTTCGGGATATGAAAAAAGGGCGAGTGTGAGGCTCTTGCTCAAGTTTTTGTCTCTGGATATCGTGTCACTCATGGTCGTGAAATTGCCGGGTGACATCATGGGAAATGGACGAGTCTTACTCTCTGGGGGTTCGGTCCCGTCCAAAGAGTTTGCGGTCATTCTGGGGATGGAAGAAGTCCGTTTTTTTGTTGTTGTTGTCGATTTGTTTCATTTTGTTTTTCAACCTCAGATGTCCCACCAAATGAGGGATTCCAGAGTAGAGCCCTGGGGTGGGGCGACTGGACAACCAGAAATCTGGTTAAAAATTGGGGACTAGGGACATGTCAAGCCCATTATGACATCTAATGGTCCAGCCACTGAGAGGACTTACTAGAGGACAGGACTCACGCTGAGGTCACAATGCGTGTTTATGCTCTCGTCGCACTCAAGAATGGGCGGGGCCTCAGGGTGAATGCTGTTTTCTCCTACACTGAACGTTGGACAACATGCCAACCACAAGGTTTCTTGCCATGCGTCAGGAAGAGTTCTGATTTCTGCATCACAGTCACCCGTGGGCAGTGATTGGAGATAAAGTCTAGGTTCTGAAGCCTGAAAACTGAGGTAGGGAAGAGATGGTGACCTAAGGCCAGGGCGGGTCTGATGTGCTCAGGGTGCGGTCAGCTGTCTGGGTGTTGGTCAGCAGGTCCGGGCTCAGGTTGTGTCAGACAGTGCATTAGTGCCCAGGTTAGACTATATAATTTGGGTACATTCGAGTGCCGTGTAGGTTTATCTTCATTTAAGCTGCCTGGTCAGCTCATTAGGCAATATATTTTTTCTAGGGGGCAGGCAGAGTGCTTCATTGTCGGTCCGGAATTGCCAAACATGAGGGCTTCGGGGCCAGGAGAGTGAGGACGGAAGCCTGAGAACACAAGCTAGACTTCGGATTCAGGGTGAGGGCACGGCAGGTACCCCCTGCAGATCTGAACCAATATCTCATGCATCTGAAGTCAGGGCGAGGATCCGAGGTTGGCTCAGGTTGGAGTTTCTGTGCATGACGGCCCCTTCATGAAGGGAGCGGAATCTCGAGGCCATGGAGGTTTTCCACGTTGGGAGATGTGGGATGCCCCCTTCAAGGATTCCTTCTGCGGGACAATTGAGACCTGTTGGACAGCTCCAGGACATCCCATATGGAATGACACCAGAGCACCGTTCGAGGATGGATGCCTGGGAAGTCCGCCTCGCCTTCCAATTGTCTCCTAGCAACAAGACAGTTTAGATCTAATGGATCTGCGGGAGCAACCGGGGTGGCTGAGTTGAAATGCACTTTCCAGAGGATGGGTCCTAATGTGTGTTTGTGTCCATGAGGGCCTTGGAATGGGGAGGTGGCACCGGGACCCTGAAGTATTCTCCTAAGCTTTGGCATAGCTCCCATGCACAAGTTTCCTTGTGGAGACGAGATTTGTTCTGATGGGTGCCTCAGGAAATCCCCTCTGCTGGTTTTGGAATCAAGGCTTTTGAGGAGACATGCCTGTAAACCAAAGCAATGGATCCGATAATGGCCTCGGGTCCTGTCTGGTTCAATCTTCTTGGTATGAGTGGAGGTAGATGAGTGGAGTTAGATGCTCAGCCGGTATCAACCGCCCTTTTTTGTCCCGGGCGACCTACACTATTGGGATGGCCTCAGGGACTTTGGAGGGTTCTCCTAATTTGTACGATTTTTGACAATGGAATGGGCAGAATTCCCATGGATTGGGTGGGGGCAGTCCTAATGTGTGGCTCCAGGGGCCCCAGCCTGGAGGGAGTGTGGCCCAGGACTTTGAGGACAGAAGACTGAAAACACAAACTCAGCTTAAGTTTGGGGACGTAGGTATGGCACGCCCGATCTACAAAACATGAGACGAACTTTTCAGGATATGAAGAATGAGCGAGTCTGGGTCGCTTGCTCAGGCTTTTGTCTCTGGATTTTGTTTCAGCGATGGCGTGGAATGTTGGGGAGGTCTCATGGGCCATGGACGAATCTTCCTCTCTGTGGATTTGGCCCGATCCCCATTGTTTTTCGTCAATCTGTGGGATGGGAGGACTCCTTTCAGGTTTGTTACCTCAGGTGTCCCACCAAAAGAGGAATTCCAAAGCAGAGCCCTGGAGAAGAGTGAAGGGACACCCTGAACTATGGTTAAAAATTGGGGCCTAGGGGCATGGCAAGCCCAATATGCTGTCTCTTCATATAGGCCCTGAGAGGCCTTACCTGAGGACTGGGCTCAGGCTGAGGGTCACAATGTGTGTTTGTGACCAATGTGGCCCGCAAGCATGGGCTGGGCCTCATGGGCCACGCTTGTTTCAACTACACTGAACGTTGGACAACATGCCAACCACAAGGTTTCTTGCCATGGGGAAAGAGTTCTGATTTCTGCATCATTTTCAACCCTGGTCAGTGGTTGGAGATAAGGTCTAGGTTCTGGAGCCTGAAAACCGCAGTTGGGAAGAGATGACGACCTAAGGCCATGGCGGGTCCGATGTGCTCAGTGTGCGGCCAGCTGTCTGGGTGGGACCAGGAGGTCCAGGCTCAGGCTGGGTCTGAAGGGGAAATAGTGCCCAGGTCAGCCTATATGTTTGGGGTACAGCCGATTGGCATGCTGGTTGATCCTCATTGGGGTTTCGGGGTAGACCTGAGGGCAATGTTTTACTTCGGTAGGGCAGGCAGAGTGCGGCATTGTAGTTCTGGATTGCCAAACTGGAGGGCTTGTGGGCCAGTAGTCTGAGGACAGAGTCTGAGAACCCAAGCTAGGCCTAGGTTTCTGGGTGAGGATATGGCAGGCACAATCTACAGACCTCAATCGAGATCTCGTGCATCTGAAGTCAGGGCAAGGATCAGACGATCGCTCAGGTTGGACTTTCTGCCCTGATGGCCCTTTCTTGAAGGGGGTTGGAACATGAGGACATGGGGGTTTTCCCACGATGGGAGTTTTGAGAAGCTCCAAACTGCAAAGATTCTTCTGCAGGACAATTGATACCTGTTGGTTGGCTCCAGGCCAACGATTCCGAGCAGGGTTCTAAGGATGGATGGCTGGGTAGCCCACCTCGCATTCCAATTGTCTCCAAGCAACAAGACAGGTTAGATCTGCTGGATGTGGGGGGCAACCGAGGAGGCTGAGTTGAAATGGACTCTCCTGTGGATGTGTCCTAATATGTTTTTGTGTCTATGGAGACCTTCGAATGAAGCGGTGGCCCTGGGGCCCTGAAGGGTTCTCCTAAACAGAGGCTTTGACACAGCTCCAATGTGCAGGTTTCCCAAGTGTAGATGAGATTTGTTCTGATGGGTGAGTCAAGAAACATTCATATGCTGGTATTGAAATCCAGCCCTCTGAGGAGAGTTTCCTGGAAACCAAAGCAATGGATCCGATTAGTGCCTAGGGGCCTGTTCGTTCCTTTTTACCTCTGGGGACATCAGTCTACGGGTCTGAGTGCAGGTAGGTGCTCAGATGGGCTCAGATTGCCCCCTGTTTGTCCTGGGAAGCCACAACTATTGGGATGGCCTCAGGGACTTTGGAGGTTATCCTACTAGTAGGGTTGTGGCCATTGGAATGGGCACATACAATTCCCTTGGAGAGGGCAAGTACAGTCCTCAGGTTTGGCTCCAGGGCCCTGAGCCTGTAGGGTGTGTAGGCCAGAGCTGTTTGGACAGTTGTCTGAAAACACAAACTCGGCTTATGTTTTGGGTCATAGGTATGGCAGGACTGATCTACAGACCATGAGGAGAACACTTCGGGATATGAAAAAAGGGCGAGTGTGAGGCTCTTGCTCAAGTTTTTGTCTCTGGATATCGTGTCACTCATGGTCGTGATATTGCCGGGTGACTTCATGGGAAATGGACGAGTCTTACTCTCTGGGGGTTCGGTCCCGTCCAAAGAGTTTGCGGTCATTCTGGGGATGGAAGAAGTCCGTTTTTTTGTTGTTGTTGTCGATTTGTTTCATTTTGTTTTTCAACCTCAGATGTCCCACCAAATGAGGGATTCCAGAGTAGAGCCCTGGGGTGGGGCGACTGGACAACCAGAAATCTGGTTAAAAATTGGGGACTAGGGACATGTCAAGCCCATTATGACATCTAATGGTCCAGCCACTGAGAGGACTTACTAGAGGACAGGACTCACGCTGAGGTCACAATGCGTGTTTATGCTCTCGTCGCACTCAAGAATGGGCGGGGCCTCAGGGTGAATGCTGTTTTCTCCTACACTGAACGTTGGACAACATGCCAACCACAAGGTTTCTTGCCATGCGTCAAGAAGAGTTCTGATTTCTGCATCACAGTCACCCGTGGGCAGTGATTGGAGATAAAGTCTAGGTTCTGAAGCCTGAAAACTGAGGTAGGGAAGAGATGATGACCTAAGGCCAGGGCGGGTCTGATGTGCTCAGGGTGCGGTCAGCTGTCTGGGTGTTGGTCAGCAGGTCCGGGCTCAGGTTGTGTCAGACAGTGCATTAGTGCCCAGGTTAGACTATATAATTTGGGTACATTCGAGTGCCGTGTAGGCTTATCTTCATTTAAGCTGCCTGGTCAGCTCATTAGGCAATATATTTTTTCTAGAGGGCAGGCAGAGTGCTTCATTGTCGGTCCGGAATTGCCAAACATGAGGGCTTCGGGGCCAGGAGAGTGAGGACGGAAGTCTGAGAACACAAGCTAGACTTCGGATTCAGGGTGAGGGCACGGCAGGTACCCCCTGCAGATCTGAACCAATATCTCATGCATCTGAAGTCAGGGCGAGGATCCGAGGTTGGCTCAGGTTGGAGTTTCTGTGCATGACGGCCCCTTCATGAAGGGAGCGGAATCTCGAGGCCATGGAGGTTTTCCACGTTGGGAGATGTGGGATGCCCCCTTCAAGGATTCCTTCTGCGGGACAATTGAGACCTGTTGGACAGCTCCAGGACATCCCATATGGAATGACACCAGAGCACCGTTCGAGGATGGATGCCTGGGAAGTCCGCCTCGCCTTCCAATTGTCTCCTAGCAACAAGACAGTTTAGATCTAATGGATCTGCGGGAGCAACCGGGGTGGCTGAGTTGAAATGCACTTTCCAGAGGATGGGTCCTAATGTGTGTTTGTGTCCATGAGGGCCTTGGAATGGGGAGGTGGCACCGGGACCCTGAAGTATTCTCCTAAGCTTTGGCATAGCTCCCATGCACAAGTTTCCTTGTGGAGACGAGATTTGTTCTGATGGGTGCCTCAGGAAATCCCCTCTGCTGGTTTTGGAATCAAGGCTTTTGAGGAGACATGCCTGTAAACCAAAGCAATGGATCCGATAATGGCCTCGGGTCCTGTCTGGTTCAATCTTCTCTGTATGAGTGGAGGTAGATGAGTGGAGGTAGATGCTCAGCCGGTATCAACCGCCCTTTTTTGTCCCGGGCGACCTACACTATTGGGATGGCCTCAGGGACTTTGGAGGGTTCTCCTAATTTGTACGATTTTTGACAATGGAATGGGCAGAATTCCCATGGATTGGGTGGGGGCAGTCCTAATGTGTGGCTCCAGGGGCCCCAGCCTGGAGGGAGTGTGGCCCAGGACTTTGAGGACAGAAGACTGAAAACACAAACTCAGCTTAAGTTTGGGGACGTAGGTATGGCACGCCCGATCTACAAATCATGAGAAGAACTCTTCAGGATATGAAGAATGAGCGAGTCTGAGTCGCAAGCTCAGGCTTTTGTCTCTGGATTTTGTTTCAGCCTTGGCCGTGGAATGTTGGGGAGGTCTCATGGGCCATGGACGAATCTTCCTCTCTGTGGATTTGGCCCGATCCCAATTGTTTTTCATCAATCTGTGGGATGGGAGGACTCCTTTCAGGTTTGTTACCTCTGGTGTCCCACCGAAAGAGGAATTCCATAGCAGAGCCCTGGGGAAGAGTGAAGGGACACCCCGAACTATGGTTAAAATTTGGGGCCTAGGGGCATGGCAAGCCCAATATGCTGTCTCTTCATATAGGCCCTGAGAGGCCTTACCTGAGGACTGGGCTCAGGCTGAGGGTCACAATGTGTGTTTGTGACCAATGTGGCCCGCAAGCATGGGCTGGGCCTCATGGGCCACGCTTGTTTCAACTACACTGAACGTTGGACCACATGCCAACCACAAGGTTTCTTGCCATGGGGAAAGAGTTCTGATTTCTGCATCATTTTCAACCCTGGGCAGTGGTTGGAGATAAGGTCTAGGTTCTGGAGCCTGAAAACCGCAGTTGGGAAGAGATGACGACCTAAGGCCATGGCGGGTCCGATGTGCTCAGTGTGCGGCCAGCTGTCTGGGTGGGACCAGGAGGTCCAGGCTCAGGCTGGGTCAGAAGGGGAAATAGTGCCCAGGTCAGCCTATATGTTTGGGGTACAGCCGATTGGCATGCAGGTTGATCCTCATTGGGGTTTCGGGGTAGACCTGAGGGCAATGTTTTACTTCGGTAGGGCAGGCAGAGTGCGGCATTGTAGTTCTGGATTGCCAAACTGGAGGGCTTGTGGGCCAGTAGTCTGAGGACAGAGTCTGAGAACCCAAGCTAGGCCTAGGTTTCTGGGTGAGGATATGGCAGGCACAATCTACAGACCTCAATCGAGATCTCGTGCATCTGAAGTCAGGGCAAGGATCAGACGATCGCTCAGGTTGGACTTTCTGCCCTGATGGCCCTTTCTTGAAGGGGGTTGGATCACGAGGACATGGGTGTTTTCCCACGATGGGAGATGTGAGAAGCTCCAAACTGCAAAGATTCTTCTGCAGGACAATTGAGACCTGTTGGTTGGCTCCAGGCCAACGATTCCGAGCAGGGTTCTAAGGATGGATGGCTGGGTAGCCCACCTCGCATTCCAATTGTCTCCAAGCAACAAGACAGGTTAGATCTGCTGGATGTGGGGGGCAACCGAGGAGGCTGAGTTGAAATGGACTCTCCTGTGGATGTGTCCTAATATGTTTTTGTGTCTATGGAGACCTTCGAATGAAGCGGTGGCCCTGGGGCCCTGAAGGGTTCTCCTAAACAGAGGCTTTGACACAGCTCCAATGTGCAGGTTTCCCAAGTGTAGATGAGATTTGTTCTGATGGGTGAGTCAAGAAACATTCATATGCTGGTATTGAAATCCAGGCCTCTGAGGAGAGTTTCCTGGAAACCAAAGCAATGGATCCGATTAGTGCCTAGGGGCCTGTTCGTTCCTTTTTACCTCTGGGGACATCAGTCTACGGGTCTGAGTGCAGGTAGGTGCTCAGATGGGCTCAGATTGCCCCCTGTTTGTCCTGGGAAGCCACAACTATTGGGATGGCCTCAGGGACTTTGGAGGTTATCCTACTAGTAGGGTTGTGGCCATTGGAATGGGCACATACAATTCCCTTGGAGAGGGCAAGTACAGTCCTCAGGTTTGGCTCCAGGGCCCTGAGCCTGTAGGGTGTGTAGGCCAGAGCTGTTTGGACAGTTGTCTGAAAACACAAACTCGGCTTATGTTTTGGGTCATAGGTATGGCAGGACTGATCTACAGACCATGAGGAGAACACTTCGGGATATGAAAAAAGGGCGAGTGTGAGGCTCTTGCTCAAGTTTTTGTCTCTGGATATCGTGTCACTCATGGTCGTGATATTGCCGGGTGACTTCATGGGAAATGGACGAGTCTTACTCTCTGGGGGTTCGGTCCCGTCCAAAGAGTTTGCGGTCATTCTGGGGATGGAAGAAGTCCGTTTTTTTGTTGTTGTTGTCGATTTGTTTCATTTTGTTTTTCAACCTCAGATGTCCCACCAAATGAGGGATTCCAGAGTAGAGCCCTGGGGTGGGGCGACTGGACAACCAGAAATCTGGTTAAAAATTGGGGACTAGGGACATGTCAAGCCCATTATGACATCTAATGGTCCAGCCACTGAGAGGACTTACTAGAGGACAGGACTCACGCTGAGGTCACAATGCGTGTTTATGCTCTCGTCGCACTCAAGAATGGGCGGGGCCTCAGGGTGAATGCTGTTTTCTCCTACACTGAACGTTGGACAACATGCCAACCACAAGGTTTCTTGCCATGCGTCAGGAAGAGTTCTGATTTCTGCATCACAGTCACCCGTGGGCAGTGATTGGAGATAAAGTCTAGGTTCTGAAGCCTGAAAACTGAGGTAGGGAAGAGATGATGACCTAAGGCCAGGGCGGGTCTGATGTGCTCAGGGTGCGGTCAGCTGTCTGGGTGTTGGTCAGCAGGTCCGGGCTCAGGTTGTGTCAGACAGTGCATTAGTGCCCAGGTTAGACTATATAATTTGGGTACATTCGAGTGCCGTGTAGGTTTATCTTCATTTAAGCTGCCTGGTCAGCTCATTAGGCAATATATTTTTTCTAGAGGGCAGGCAGAGTGCTTCATTGTCGGTCCGGAATTGCCAAACATGAGGGCTTCGGGGCCAGGAGAGTGAGGACGGAAGTCTGAGAACACAAGCTAGACTTCGGATTCAGGGTGAGGGCACGGCAGGTACCCCCTGCAGATCTGAACCAATATCTCATGCATCTGAAGTCAGGGCGAGGATCCGAGGTTGGCTCAGGTTGGAGTTTCTGTGCATGACGGCCCCTTCATGAAGGGAGCGGAATCTCGAGGCCATGGAGGTTTTCCACGTTGGGAGATGTGGGATGCCCCCTTCAAGGATTCCTTCTGCGGGACAATTGAGACCTGTTGGACAGCTCCAGGACATCCCATATGGAATGACACCAGAGCACCGTTCGAGGATGGATGCCTGGGAAGTCCGCCTCGCCTTCCAATTGTCTCCTAGCAACAAGACAGTTTAGATCTAATGGATCTGCGGGAGCAACCGGGGTGGCTGAGTTGAAATGCACTTTCCAGAGGATGGGTCCTAATGTGTGTTTGTGTCCATGAGGGCCTTGGAATGGGGAGGTGGCACCGGGACCCTGAAGTATTCTCCTAAGCTTTGGCATAGCTCCCATGCACAAGTTTCCTTGTGGAGACGAGATTTGTTCTGATGGGTGCCTCAGGAAATCCCCTCTGCTGGTTTTGGAATCAAGGCTTTTGAGGAGACATGCCTGTAAACCAAAGCAATGGATCCGATAATGGCCTCGGGTCCTGTCTGGTTCAATCTTCTCTGTATGAGTGGAGGTAGATGAGTGGAGGTAGATGCTCAGCCGGTATCAACCGCCCTTTTTTGTCCCGGGCGACCTACACTATTGGGATGGCCTCAGGGACTTTGGAGGGTTCTCCTAATTTGTACGATTTTTGACAATGGAATGGGCAGAATTCCCATGGATTGGGTGGGGGCAGTCCTAATGTGTGGCTCTAGGGGCCCCAGCCTGGAGGGAGTGTGGCCCAGTACTTTGAGGACAGAAGACTGAAAACACAAACTCAGCTTAAGTTTGGGGACGTAGGTATGGCACGCCCGATCTACAAACCATGAGAAGAACTCTTCAGGATATGAAGAATGAGCGAGTCTGAGTCGCAAGCTCAGGCTTTTGTCTCTGGATTTTGTTTCAGCCTTGGCCGTGGAATGTTGGGGAGGTCTCATGGGCCATGGACGAATCTTCCTCTCTGTGGATTTGGCCCGATCCCAATTGTTTTTCGTCAATCTGTGGGATGGGAGGACTCCTTTCAGGTTTGTTACCTCTGGTGTCCCACCGAAAGAGGAATTCCATAGCAGAGCCCTGGGGAAGAGTGAAGGGACACCCCGAACTATGGTTAAAATTTGGGGCCTAGGGGCATGGCAAGCCCAATATGCTGTCTCTTCATATAGGCCCTGAGAGGCCTTACCTGAGGACTGGGCTCAGGCTGAGGGTCACAATGTGTGTTTGTGACCAATGTGGCCCGCAAGCATGGGCTGGGCCTCATGGGCCACGCTTGTTTCAACTACACTGAACGTTGGACCACATGCCAACCACAAGGTTTCTTGCCATGGGGAAAGAGTTCTGATTTCTGCATCATTTTCAACCCTGGGCAGTGGTTGGAGATAAGGTCTAGGTTCTGGAGCCTGAAAACCGCAGTTGGGAAGAGATGACGACCTAAGGCCATGGCGGGTCCGATGTGCTCAGTGTGCGGCCAGCTGTCTGGGTGGGACCAGGAGGTCCAGGCTCAGGCTGGGTCAGAAGGGGAAATAGTGCCCAGGTCAGCCTATATGTTTGGGGTACAGCCGATTGGCATGCAGGTTGATCCTCATTGGGGTTTCGGGGTAGACCTGAGGGCAATGTTTTACTTCGGTAGGGCAGGCAGAGTGCGGCATTGTAGTTCTGGATTGCCAAACTGGAGGGCTTGTGGGCCAGTAGTCTGAGGACAGAGTCTGAGAACCCAAGCTAGGCCTAGGTTTCTGGGTGAGGATATGGCAGGCACAATCTACAGACCTCAATCGAGATCTCGTGCATCTGAAGTCAGGGCAAGGATCAGACGATCGCTCAGGTTGGACTTTCTGCCCTGATGGCCCTTTCTTGAAGGGGGTTGGATCACGAGGACATGGGGGTTTTCCCACGATGGGAGATGTGAGAAGCTCCAAACTGCAAAGATTCTTCTGCAGGACAATTGAGACCTGTTGGTTGGCTCCAGGCCAACGATTCCGAGCAGGGTTCTAAGGATGGATGGCTGGGTAGCCCACCTCGCATTCCAATTGTCTCCAAGCAACAAGACAGGTTAGATCTGCTGGATGTGGGGGGCAACCGAGGAGGCTGAGTTGAAATGGACTCTCCTGTGGATGTGTCCTAATATGTTTTTGTGTCTATGGAGACCTTCGAATGAAGCGGTGGCCCTGGGGCCCTGAAGGGTTCTCCTAAACAGAGGCTTTGACACAGCTCCAATGTGCAGGTTTCCCAAGTGTAGATGAGATTTGTTCTGATGGGTGAGTCAAGAAACATTCATATGCTGGTATTGAAATCCAGGCCTCTGAGGAGAGTTTCCTGGAAACCAAAGCAATGGATCCGATTAGTGCCTAGGGGCCTGTTCGTTCCTTTTTACCTCTGGGGACATCAGTCTACGGGTCTGAGTGCAGGTAGGTGCTCAGATGGGCTCAGATTGCCCCCTGTTTGTCCTGGGAAGCCACAACTATTGGGATGGCCTCAGGGACTTTGGAGGTTATCCTACTAGTAGGGTTGTGGCCATTGGAATGGGCACATACAATTCCCTTGGAGAGGGCAAGTACAGTCCTCAGGTTTGGCTCCAGGGCCCTGAGCCTGTAGGGTGTGTAGGCCAGAGCTGTTTGGACAGTTGTCTGAAAACACAAACTCGGCTTATGTTTTGGGTCATAGGTATGGCAGGACTGATCTACAGACCATGAGGAGAACACTTCGGGATATGAAAAAAGGGCGAGTGTGAGGCTCTTGCTCAAGTTTTTGTCTCTGGATATCGTGTCACTCATGGTCGTGATATTGCCGGGTGACTTCATGGGAAATGGACGAGTCTTACTCTCTGGGGGTTCGGTCCCGTCCAAAGAGTTTGCGGTCATTCTGGGGATGGAAGAAGTCCGTTTTTTTGTTGTTGTTGTCGATTTGTTTCATTTTGTTTTTCAACCTCAGATGTCCCACCAAATGAGGGATTCCAGAGTAGAGCCCTGGGGTGGGGCGACTGGACAACCAGAAATCTGGTTAAAAATTGGGGACTAGGGACATGTCAAGCCCATTATGACATCTAATGGTCCAGCCACTGAGAGGACTTACTAGAGGACAGGACTCACGCTGAGGTCACAATGCGTGTTTATGCTCTCGTCGCACTCAAGAATGGGCGGGGCCTCAGGGTGAATGCTGTTTTCTCCTACACTGAACGTTGGACAACATGCCAACCACAAGGTTTCTTGCCATGCGTCAGGAAGAGTTCTGATTTCTGCATCACAGTCACCCGTGGGCAGTGATTGGAGATAAAGTCTAGGTTCTGAAGCCTGAAAACTGAGGTAGGGAAGAGATGATGACCTAAGGCCAGGGCGGGTCTGATGTGCTCAGGGTGCGGTCAGCTGTCTGGGTGTTGGTCAGCAGGTCCGGGCTCAGGTTGTGTCAGACAGTGCATTAGTGCCCAGGTTAGACTATATAATTTGGGTACATTCGAGTGCCGTGTAGGTTTATCTTCATTTAAGCTGCCTGGTCAGCTCATTAGGCAATATATTTTTTCTAGAGGGCAGGCAGAGTGCTTCATTGTCGGTCCGGAATTGCCAAACATGAGGGCTTCGGGGCCAGGAGAGTGAGGACGGAAGTCTGAGAACACAAGCTAGACTTCGGATTCAGGGTGAGGGCACGGCAGGTACCCCCTGCAGATCTGAACCAATATCTCATGCATCTGAAGTCAGGGCGAGGATCCGAGGTTGGCTCAGGTTGGAGTTTCTGTGCATGACGGCCCCTTCATGAAGGGAGCGGAATCTCGAGGCCATGGAGGTTTTCCACGTTGGGAGATGTGGGATGCCCCCTTCAAGGATTCCTTCTGCGGGACAATTGAGACCTGTTGGACAGCTCCAGGACATCCCATATGGAATGACACCAGAGCACCGTTCGAGGATGGATGCCTGGGAAGTCCGCCTCACCTTCCAATTGTCTCCTAGCAACAAGACAGTTTAGATCTAATGGATCTGCGGGAGCAACCGGGGTGGCTGAGTTGAAATGCACTTTCCAGAGGATGGGTCCTAATGTGTGTTTGTGTCCATGAGGGCCTTGGAATGGGGAGGTGGCACCGGGACCCTGAAGTATTCTCCTAAGCTTTGGCATAGCTCCCATGCACAAGTTTCCTTGTGGAGACGAGATTTGTTCTGATGGGTGCCTCAGGAAATCCCCTCTGCTGGTTTTGGAATCAAGGCTTTTGAGGAGACATGCCTGTAAACCAAAGCAATGGATCCGATAATGGCCTCGGGTCCTGTCTGGTTCAATCTTCTCTGTATGAGTGGAGGTAGATGAGTGGAGGTAGATGCTCAGCCGGTATCAACCGCCCTTTTTTGTCCCGGGCGACCTACACTATTGGGATGGCCTCAGGGACTTTGGAGGGTTCTCCTAATTTGTACGATTTTTGACAATGGAATGGGCAGAATTCCCATGGATTGGGTGGGGGCAGTCCTAATGTGTGGCTCCAGGGGCCCCAGCCTGGAGGGAGTGTGGCCCAGTACTTTGAGGACAGAAGACTGAAAACACAAACTCAGCTTAAGTTTGGGGACGTAGGTATGGCACGCCCGATCTACAAACCATGAGAAGAACTCTTCAGGATATGAAGAATGAGCGAGTCTGAGTCGCAAGCTCAGGCTTTTGTCTCTGGATTTTGTTTCAGCCTTGGCCGTGGAATGTTGGGGAGGTCTCATGGGCCATGGACGAATCTTCCTCTCTGTGGATTTGGCCCGATCCCAATTGTTTTTCGTCAATCTGTGGGATGGGAGGACTCCTTTCAGGTTTGTTACCTCTGGTGTCCCACCGAAAGAGGAATTCCATAGCAGAGCCCTGGGGAAGAGTGAAGGGACACCCCGAACTATGGTTAAAATTTGGGGCCTAGGGGCATGGCAAGCCCAATATGCTGTCTCTTCATATAGGCCCTGAGAGGCCTTACCTGAGGACTGGGCTCAGGCTGAGGGTCACAATGTGTGTTTGTGACCAATGTGGCCCGCAAGCATGGGCTGGGCCTCATGGGCCACGCTTGTTTCAACTACACTGAACGTTGGACCACATGCCAACCACAAGGTTTCTTGCCATGGGGAAAGAGTTCTGATTTCTGCATCATTTTCAACCCTGGTCAGTGGTTGGAGATAAGGTCTAGGTTCTGGAGCCTGAAAACCGCAGTTGGGAAGAGATGACGACCTAAGGCCATGGCGGGTCCGATGTGCTCAGTGTGCGGCCAGCTGTCTGGGTGGGACCAGGAGGTCCAGGCTCAGGCTGGGTCAGAAGGGGAAATAGTGCCCAGGTCAGCCTATATGTTTGGGGTACAGCCGATTGGCATGCAGGTTGATCCTCATTGGGGTTTCGGGGTAGACCTGAGGGCAATGTTTTACTTCGGTAGGGCAGGCAGAGTGCGGCATTGTAGTTCTGGATTGCCAAACTGGAGGGCTTGTGGGCCAGTAGTCTGAGGACAGAGTCTGAGAACCCAAGCTAGGCCTAGGTTTCTGGGTGAGGATATGGCAGGCACAATCTACAGACCTCAATAGAGATCTCGTGCATCTGAAGTCAGGGCAAGGATCAGACGATCGCTCAGGTTGGACTTTCTGCCCTGATGGCCCTTTCTTGAAGGGGGTTGGATCACGAGGACATGGGGGTTTTCCCACGATGGGAGTTGTGAGAAGCTCCAAACTGCAAAGATTCTTCTGCAGGACAATTGAGACCTGTTGGTTGGCTCCAGGCCAACGATTCCGAGCAGTGTTCTAAGGATGGATGGCTGGGTAGCCCACCTCGCATTCCAATTGTCTCCAAGCAACAAGACAGGTTAGATCTGCTGGATGTGGGGGGCAACCGAGGAGGCTGAGTTGAAATGGACTCTCCTGTGGATGTGTCCTAATATGTTTTTGTGTCTATGGAGACCTTCGAATGAAGCGGTGGCCCTGGGGCCCTGAAGGGTTCTCCTAAACAGAGGCTTTGACACAGCTCCAATGTGCAGGTTTCCCAAGTGTAGATGAGATTTGTTCTGATGGGTGAGTCAAGAAACATTCATATGCTGGTATTGAAATCCAGGCCTCTGAGGAGAGTTTCCTGGAAACCAAAGCAATGGATCCGATTAGTGCCTAGGGGCCTGTTCGTTCCTTTTTACCTCTGGGGACATCAGTCTACGGGTCTGAGTGCAGGTAGGTGCTCAGATGGGCTCAGATTGCCCCCTGTTTGTCCTGGGAAGCCACAACTATTGGGATGGCCTCAGGGACTTTGGAGGTTATCCTACTAGTAGGGTTGTGGCCATTGGAATGGGCACATACAATTCCCTTGGAGAGGGCAAGTACAGTCCTCAGGTTTGGCTCCAGGGCCCTGAGCCTGTAGGGTGTGTAGGCCAGAGCTGTTTGGACAGTTGTCTGAAAACACAAACTCGGCTTATGTTTTGGGTCATAGGTATGGCAGGACTGATCTACAGACCATGAGGAGAACACTTCGGGATATGAAAAAAGGGCGAGTGTGAGGCTCTTGCTCAAGTTTTTGTCTCTGGATATCGTGTCACTCATGGTCGTGATATTGCCGGGTGACTTCATGGGAAATGGACGAGTCTTACTCTCTGGGGGTTCGGTCCCGTCCAAAGAGTTTGCGGTCATTCTGGGGATGGAAGAAGTCCGTTTTTTTGTTGTTGTTGTCGATTTGTTTCATTTTGTTTTTCAACCTCAGATGTCCCACCAAATGAGGGATTCCAGAGTAGAGCCCTGGGGTGGGGCGACTGGACAACCAGAAATCTGGTTAAAAATTGGGGACTAGGGACATGTCAAGCCCATTATGACATCTAATGGTCCAGCCACTGAGAGGACTTACTAGAGGACAGGACTCACGCTGAGGTCACAATGCGTGTTTATGCTCTCGTCGCACTCAAGAATGGGCGGGGCCTCAGGGTGAATGCTGTTTTCTCCTACACTGAACGTTGGACAACATGCCAACCACAAGGTTTCTTGCCATGCGTCAGGAAGAGTTCTGATTTCTGCATCACAGTCACCCGTGGGCAGTGATTGGAGATAAAGTCTAGGTTCTGAAGCCTGAAAACTGAGGTAGGGAAGAGATGATGACCTAAGGCCAGGGCGGGTCTGTTGTGCTCAGGGTGCGGTCAGCTGTCTGGGTGTTGGTCAGCAGGTCCGGGCTCAGGTTGTGTCAGACAGTGCATTAGTGCCCAGGTTAGACTATATAATTTGGGTACATTCGAGTGCCGTGTAGGTTTATCTTCATTTAAGCTGCCTGGTCAGCTCATTAGGCAATATATTTTTTCTAGAGGGCAGGCAGAGTGCTTCATTGTCGGTCCGGAATTGCCAAACATGAGGGCTTCGGGGCCAGGAGAGTGAGGACGGAAGTCTGAGAACACAAGCTAGACTTCGGATTCAGGGTGAGGGCACGGCAGGTACCCCCTGCAGATCTGAACCAATATCTCATGCATCTGAAGTCAGGGCGAGGATCCGAGGTTGGTTCAGGTTGGAGTTTCTGTGCATGACGGCCCCTTCATGAAGGGAGCGGAATCTCGAGGCCATGGAGGTTTTCCACGTTGGGAGATGTGGGATGCCCCCTTCAAGGATTCCTTCTGCGGGACAATTGAGACCTGTTGGACAGCTCCAGGACATCCCGTATGGAATGACTCCAGAGCACCGTTCGAGGATGGATGCCTGGGAAGTCCGCCTCGCCTTCCAATTGTCTCCTAGCAACAAGACAGTTTAGATCTAATGGATCTGCGGGAGCAACCGGGGTGGCTGAGTTGAAATGCACTTTCCAGAGGATGGGTCCTAATGTGTGTTTGTGTCCATGAGGGCCTTGGAATGGGGAGGTGGCACCGGGACCCTGAAGTATTCTCCTAAGCTTTGGCATAGCTCCCATGCACAAGTTTCCTTGTGGAGACGAGATTTGTTCTGATGGGTGCCTCAGGAAATCCCCTCTGCTGGTTTTGGAATCCAGGCTTTTGAGGAGACATGCCTGTAAACCAAAGCAATGGATCCGATAATGGCCTCGGGTCCTGTCTGGTTCAATCTTCTTGGTATGAGTGGAGGTAGATGAGTGGAGGTAGATGCTCAGCTGGTATCAACCGCCCTTTTTTGTCCCGGGCGACCTACACTATTGGGATGGCCTCAGGGACTTTGGAGGGTTCTCCTAATTTGTACGATTTTTGACAATGGAATGGGCAGAATTCCCATGGAATGGGTGGGGGCAGTCCTAATGTGTGGCTCCAGGGGCCCCAGCCTGGAGGGAGTGTGGCCCAGGACTTTGAGGACAGAAGACTGAAAACACAAACTCAGCTTAAGTTTGGGGACGTAGGTATGGCACGCCCGATCTACAAACCATGAGACGAACTCTTCAGGATATGAAGAATGAGCGAGTCTGAGTCGCAAGCTCAGGCTTTTGTCTCTGGATTTTGTTTCAGCCTTGACCGTGGAATGTTGGGGAGGTCTCATGGGCCATGGACGAATCTTCCTCTCTGTGGATTTGGCCCGATCCCAATTGTTTTTCGTCAATCTGTGGGATGGGAGGACTCCTTTCAGGTTTGTTATCTCTGGTGTCCCACCAAAAGAGGAATTCCATAGCAGAGCCCTGGGGAAGAGTGAAGGGACACCCCGAACTATGGTTAAAATTTGGGGCCTAGGGGCATGGCAAGCCCAATATGCTGTCTCTTCATATAGGCCCTGAGAGGCCTTACCTGAGGACTGGGCTCAGGCTGAGGGTCACAATGTGTGTTTGTGACCAATGTGGCCCGCAAGCATGGGCTGGGCCTCATGGGCCACGCTTGTTTCAACTACACTGAACGTTGGACCACATGCCAAGCACAAGGTTTCTTGCCATGGGGAAAGAGTTCTGATTTCTGCATCATTTTCAACCCTGGGCAGTGGTTGGTTATAAGGTCTAGGTTCTGGAGCCTGAAAACCGCAGTTGGGAAGAGATGACGACCTAAGGCCATGGCGGGTCCGATGTGCTCAGTGTGCGGCCAGCTGTCTGGGTGGGACCAGGAGGTCCAGGCTCAGGCTGGGTCAGAAGGGGAAATAGTGCCCAGGTCAGCCTATATGTTTGGGGTACAGCCGATTGGCATGCAGGTTGATCCTCATTTGGGGTTTCGGGGTAGCCCTGAGGGCAATGTTTTACTTCTGTAGGGCAGGCAGAGTGCGGCATTGTAGTTCTGGATTGCCAAACTGGAGGGCTTGTGGGCCAGTAGTCTGAGGACAGAGTCTGAGAACCCAAGCTAGGCCTAGGTTTCTGGGTGAGGATATGGCAGGCACAATCTACAGACCTCAATAGAGATCTCGTGCATCTGAAGTCAGGGCAAGGATCAGACGATCGCTCAGGTTGGACTTTCTGCCCTGATGGCCCTTTCTTGAAGGGGGTTGGATCACGAGGACATGGGTGTTTTCCCACGATGGGAGATGTGAGAAGCTCCAAACTGCAAAGATTCTTCTGCAGGACAATTGAGACCTGTTGGTTGGCTCCAGGCCAACGATTCCGAGCAGGGTTCTAAGGATGGATGGCTGGGTAGCCCACCTCGCATTCCAATTGTCTCCAAGCAACAAGACAGGTTAGATCTGCTGGATGTGGGGGGCAACCGAGGAGGCTGAGTTGAAATGGACTCTCCTGTGGATGTGTCCTAATATGTTTTTGTGTCTATGGAGACCTTGGAATGAAGCGGTGGCCCTGGGGCCCTGAAGGGTTCTCCTAAACAGAGGCTTTGACACAGCTCCAATGTGCAGGTTTCCCAAGTGTAGATGAGATTTGTTCTGATGGGTGAGTCAAGAAACATTCATATGCTGGTATTGAAATCCAGGCCTCTGAGGAGAGTTTCCTGGAAACCAAAGCAATGGATCCGATTAGTGCCTAGGGGCCTGTTCGTTCCTTTTTACCTCTGGGGACATCAGTCTACGGGTCTGAGTGCAGGTAGGTGCTCAGATGGGCTCAGATTGCCCCCTGTTTGTCCTGGGAAGCCACAACTATTGGGATGGCCTCAGGGACTTTGGAGGTTATCCTACTAGTAGGGTTGTGGCCATTGGAATGGGCACATACAATTCCCTTGGAGAGGGCAAGTACAGTCCTCAGGTTTGGCTCCAGGGCCCTGAGCCTGTAGGGTGTGTAGGCCAGAGCTGTTTGGAAAGTTGTCTGAAAACACAAACTCGGCTTATGTTTTGGGTCATAGGTATGGCAGGACTGATCTACAGACCATGAGGAGAACACTTCGGGATATGAAAAAAGGGCGAGTGTGAGGCTCTTGCTCAAGTTTTTGTCTCTGGATATCGTGTCACTCATGGTCGTGATATTGCTGGGTGACTTCATGGGAAATGGACGAGTCTTACTCTCTGGGGGTTCGGTCCCGTCCAAAGAGTTTGCGGTCATTCTGGGGATGGAAGAAGTCCGTTTTTTTGTTGTTGTTGTCGATTTGTTTCATTTTGTTTTTCAACCTCAGATGTCCCACCAAATGAGGGATTCCATAGTAGAGCCCTGGGGTGGGGCGACTGGACAACCAGAAATCTGGTTAAAAATTGGGGACTAGGGATATGTCAAGCCCATTATGACATCTAATGGTCCAGCCACTGAGAGGACTTACTAGAGGACAGGACTCACGCTGAGGTCACAATGCGTGTTTATGCTCTCGTCGCACTCAAGAATGGGCGGGGCCTCAGGGTGAATGCTGTTTTCTCCTACACTGAACGTTGGACAACATGCCAACCACAAGGTTTCTTGCCATGCGTCAGGAAGAGTTCTGATTTCTGCATCACAGTCACCCGTGGGCAGTGATTGGAGATAAAGTCTAGGTTCTGAAGCCTGAAAACTGAGGTAGGGAAGAGATGATGACCTAAGGCCAGGGCGGGTCTGATGTGCTCAGGGTGCGGTCAGCTGTCTGGGTGTTGGTCAGCAGGTCCGGGCTCAGGTTGTGTCAGACAGTGCATTAGTGCCCAGGTTAGACTATATAATTTGGGTACATTCGAGTGCCGTGTAGGCTTATCTTCATTTAAGCTGCCTGGTCAGCTCATTAGGCAATATATTTTTTCTAGAGGGCAGGCAGAGTGCTTCATTGTCGGTCCGGAATTGCCAAACATGAGGGCTTCGGGGCCAGGAGAGTGAGGACGGAAGTCTGAGAACACAAGCTAGACTTCGGATTCAGGGTGAGGGCACGGCAGGTACCCCCTGCAGATCTGAACCAATATCTCATGCATCTGAAGTCAGGGCGAGGATCCGAGGTTGGCTCAGGTTGGAGTTTCTGTGCATGACGGCCCCTTCATGAAGGGAGCGGAATCTCGAGGCCATGGAGGTTTTCCACGTTGGGAGATGTGGGATGCCCCCTTCAAGGATTCCTTCTGCGGGACAATTGAGACCTGTTGGACAGCTCCAGGACATCCCGTATGGAATGACTCCAGAGCACCGTTCGAGGATGGATGCCTGGGAAGTCCGCCTCGCCTTCCAATTGTCTCCTAGCAACAAGACAGTTTAGATCTAATGGATCTGCGGGAGCAACCGGGGTGGCTGAGTTGAAATGCACTTTCCAGAGGATGGGTCCTAATGTGTGTTTGTGTCCATGAGGGCCTTGGAATGGGGAGGTGGCACCGGGACCCTGATGTATTCTCCTAAGCTTTGGCATAGCTCCCATGCACAAGTTTCCTTGTGGAGACGAGATTTGTTCTGATGGGTGCCTCAGGAAATCCCCTCTGCTGGTTTTGGAATCCAGGCTTTTGAGGAGACATGCCTGTAAACCAAAGCAATGGATCCGATAATGGCCTCGGGTCCTGTCTGGTTCAATCTTCTTGGTATGAGTGGAGGTAGATGAGTGGAGGTAGATGCTCAGCTGGTATCAACCGCCCTTTTTTGTCCCGGGCGACCTACACTATTGGGATGGCCTCAGGGACTTTGGAGGGTTCTCCTAATTTGTACGATTTTTGACAATGGAATGGGCAGAATTCCCATGGATTGGGTGGGGGCAGTACTAATGTGTGGCTCCAGGGGCCCCAGCCTGGAGGGAGTGTGGCCCAGGACTTTGAGGACAGAAGACTGAAAACACAAACTCAGCTTAAGTTTGGGGACGTAGGTATGGCACGCCCGATCTACAAACCATGAGACGAACTCTTCAGGATATGAAGAATGAGCGAGTCTGAGTCGCAAGCTCAGGCTTTTGTCTCTGGATTTTGTTTCAGCCTTGACCGTGGAATGTTGGGGAGGTCTCATGGGCCATGGACGAATCTTCCTCTCTGTGGATTTGGCCCGATCCCAATTGTTTTTCGTCAATCTGTGGGATGGGAGGACTCCTTTCAGGTTTGTTATCTCTGGTGTCCCACCAAAAGAGGAATTCCATAGCAGAGCCCTGGGGAAGAGTGAAGGGACACCCCGAACTATGGTTAAAATTTGGGGCCTAGGGGCATGGCAAGCCCAATATGCTGTCTCTTCATATAGGCCCTGAGAGGCCTTACCTGAGGACTGGGCTCAGGCTGAGGGTCACAATGTGTGTTTGTGACCAATGTGGCCCGCAAGCATGGGCTGGGCCTCATGGGCCACGCTTGTTTCAACTACACTGAACGTTGGACCACATGCCAAGCACAAGGTTTCTTGCCATGGGGAAAGAGTTCTGATTTCTGCATCATTTTCAACCCTGGGCAGTGGTTGGTTATAAGGTCTAGGTTCTGGAGCCTGAAAACCGCAGTTGGAAAGAGATGACGACCTAAGGCCATGGCGGGTCCGATGTGCTCAGTGTGCGGCCAGCTGTCTGGGTGGGACCAGGAGGTCCAGGCTCAGGCTGGGTCAGAAGGGGAAATAGTGCCCAGGTCAGCCTATATGTTTGGGGTACAGCCGATTGGCATGCAGGTTGATCCTCATTGGGGTTTCGGGGTAGACCTGAGGGCAATGTTTTACTTCGGTAGGGCAGGCAGAGTGCGGCATTGTAGTTCTGGATTGCCAAACTGGAGGGCTTGTGGGCCAGTAGTCTGAGGACAGAGTCTGAGAACCCAAGCTAGGCCTAGGTTTCTGGGTGAGGATATGGCAGGCACAATCTACAGACCTCAATAGAGATCTCGTGCATCTGAAGTCAGGGCAAGGATCAGACGATCGCTCAGGTTGGACTTTCTGCCCTGATGGCCCTTTCTTGAAGGGGGTTGGATCACGAGGACATGGGGGTTTTCCCACGATGGGAGTTGTGAGAAGCTCCAAACTGCAAAGATTCTTCTGCAGGACAATTGAGACCTGTTGGTTGGCTCCAGGCCAACGATTCCGAGCAGGGTTCTAAGGATGGATGGCTGGGTAGCCCACCTCGCATTCCAATTGTCTCCAAGCAACAAGACAGGTTAGATCTGCTGGATGTGGGGGGCAACCGAGGAGGCTGAGTTGAAATGGACTCTCCTGTGGATGTGTCCTAATATGTTTTTGTGTCTATGGAGACCTTCGAATGAAGCGGTGGCCCTGGGGCCCTGAAGGGTTCTCCTAAACAGAGGCTTTGACACAGCTCCAATGTGCAGGTTTCCCAAGTGTAGATGAGATTTGTTCTGATGGGTGAGTCAAGAAACATTCATATGCTGGTATTGAAATCCAGGCCTCTGAGGAGAGTTTCCTGGAAACCAAAGCAATGGATCCGATTAGTGCCTAGGGGCCTGTTCGTTCCTTTTTACCTCTGGGGACATCAGTCTACGGGTCTGAGTGCAGGTAGGTGCTCAGATGGGCTCAGATTGCCCCCTGTTTGTCCTGGGAAGCCACAACTATTGGGATGGCCTCAGGGACTTTGGAGGTTATCCTACTAGTAGGGTTGTGGCCATTGGAATGGGCACATACAATTCCCTTGGAGAGGGCAAGTACAGTCCTCAGGTTTGGCTCCAGGGCCCTGAGCCTGTAGGGTGTGTAGGCCAGAGCTGTTTGGACAGTTGTCTGAAAACACAAACTCGGCTTATGTTTTGGGTCATAGGTATGGCAGGACTGATCTACAGACCATGAGGAGAACACTTCGGGATATGAAAAAAGGGCGAGTGTGAGGCTCTTGCTCAAGTTTTTGTCTCTGGATATCGTGTCACTCATGGTCGTGAAATTGCCGGGTGACATCATGGGAAATGGACGAGTCTTACTCTCTGGGGGTTCGGTCCCGTCCAAAGAGTTTGCGGTCATTCTGGGGATGGAAGAAGTCCGTTTTTTTGTTGTTGTTGTCGATTTGTTTCATTTTGTTTTTCAACCTCAGATGTCCCACCAAATGAGGGATTCCAGAGTAGAGCCCTGGGGTGGGGCGACTGGACAACCAGAAATCTGGTTAAAAATTGGGGACTAGGGACATGTCAAGCCCATTATGACATCTAATGGTCCAGCCACTGAGAGGACTTACTAGAGGACAGGACTCACGCTGAGGTCACAATGCGTGTTTATGCTCTCGTCGCACTCAAGAATGGGCGGGGCCTCAGGGTGAATGCTGTTTTCTCCTACACTGAACGTTGGACAACATGCCAACCACAAGGTTTCTTGCCATGGGTCAGGAAGAGTTCTGATTTCTGCATCACAGTCACCCGTGGGCAGTGATTGGAGATAAAGTCTAGGTTCTGAAGCCTGAAAACTGAGGTAGGGAAGAGATGATGACCTAAGGCCAGGGCGGGTCTGATGTGCTCAGGGTGCGGTCAGCTGTCTGGGTGTTGGTCAGCAGGTCCGGGCTCAGGTTGTGTCAGACAGTGCATTAGTGCCCAGGTTAGACTATATAATTTGGGTACATTCGAGTGCCGTGTAGGTTTATCTTCATTTAAGCTGCCTGGTCAGCTCATTAGGCAATATATTTTTTCTAGAGGGCAGGCAGAGTGCTTCATTGTCGGTCCGGAATTGCCAAACATGAGGGCTTCGGGGCCAGGAGAGTGAGGACGGAAGTCTGAGAACACAAGCTAGACTTCGGATTCAGGGTGAGGGCACGGCAGGTACCCCCTGCAGATCTGAACCAATATCTCATGCATCTGAAGTCAGGGCGAGGATCCGAGGTTGGCTCAGGTTGGAGTTTCTGTGCATGACGGCCCCTTCATGAAGGGAGCGGAATCTCGAGGCCATGGAGGTTTTCCACGTTGGGAGATGTGGGATGCCCCCTTCAAGGATTCCTTCTGCGGGACAATTGAGACCTGTTGGACAGCTCCAGGACATCCCATATGGAATGACACCAGAGCACCGTTCGAGGATGGATGCCTGGGAAGTCCGCCTCGCCTTCCAATTGTCTCCTAGCAACAAGACAGTTTAGATCTAATGGATCTGCGGGAGCAACCGGGGTGGCTGAGTTGAAATGCACTTTCCAGAGGATGGGTCCTAATGTGTGTTTGTGTCCATGAGGGCCTTGGAATGGGGAGGTGGCACCGGGACCCTGAAGTATTCTCCTAAGCTTTGGCATAGCTCCCATGCACAAGTTTCCTTGTGGAGACGAGATTTGTTCTGATGGGTGCCTCAGGAAATCCCCTCTGCTGGTTTTGGAATCAAGGCTTTTGAGGAGACATGCCTGTAAACCAAAGCAATGGATCCGATAATGGCCTCGGGTCCTGTCTGGTTCAATCTTCTTGGTATGAGTGGAGGTAGATGAGTGGAGGTAGATGCTCAGCCGGTATCAACCGCCCTTTTTTGTCCCGGGCGACCTACACTATTGGGATGGCCTCAGGGACTTTGGAGGTTTCTCCTAATTTGTACGATTTTTGACAATGGAATGGGCAGAATTCCCATGGATTGGGTGGGGGCAGTCCTAATGTGTGGCTCCAGGGGCCCCAGCCTGGAGGGAGTGTGGCCCAGGACTTTGAGGACAGAAGACTGAAAACACAAACTCAGCTTAAGTTTGGGGACGTAGGTATGGCACGCCCGATCTACAAACCATGAGAAGAACTCTTCAGGATATGAAGAATGAGCGAGTCTGAGTCGCAAGCTCAGGCTTTTGTCTCTGGATTTTGTTTCAGCCTTGGCCGTGGAATGTTGGGGAGGTCTCATGGGCCATGGACGAATCTTCCTCTCTGTGGATTTGGCCCGATCCCAATTGTTTTTCGTCAATCTGTGGGATGGGAGGACTCCTTTCAGGTTTGTTACCTCTGGTGTCCCACCAAAAGAGGAATTCCATAGCAGAGCCCTGGGGAAGAGTGAAGGGACACCCCGAACTATGGTTAAAATTTGGGGCCTAGAGGCATGGCAAGCCCAATATGCTGTCTCTTCATATAGGCCCTGAGAGGCCTTACCTGAGGACTGGGCTCAGGCTGAGGGTCACAATGTGTGTTTGTGACCAATGTGGCCCGCAAGCATGGGCTGGGCCTCATGGGCCACGCTTGTTTCAACTACACTGAACGTTGGACCACATGCCAAGCACAAGGTTTCTTGCCATGGGGAAAGAGTTCTGATTTCTGCATCATTTTCAACCCTGGTCAGTGGTTGGAGATAAAGTCTAGGTTCTGGAGCCTGAAAACCGCAGTTGGGAAGAGATGACGACCTAAGGCCATGGCGGGTCCGATGTGCTCAGTGTGCGGCCAGCTGTCTGGGTGGGACCAGGAGGTCCAGGCTCAGGCTGGGTCAGAAGGGGAAATAGTGCCCAGGTCAGCCTATATGTTTGGGGTACAGCCGATTGGCATGCAGGTTGATCCTCATTGGGGTTTCGGGGTAGACCTGAGGGCAATGTTTTACTTCGGTAGGGCAGGCAGAGTGCGGCATTGTAGTTCTGGATTGCCAAACTGGAGGGCTTGTGGGCCAGTAGTCTGAGGACAGAGTCTGAGAACCCAAGCTAGGCCTAGGTTTCTGGGTGAGGATATGGCAGGCACAATCTACAGACCTCAATAGAGATCTCGTGCATCTGAAGTCAGGGCAAGGATCAGACGATCGCTCAGGTTGGACTTTCTGCCCTGATGGCCCTTTCTTGAAGGGGGTTGGATCACGAGGACATGGGGGTTTTCCCACGATGGGAGTTGTGAGAAGCTCCAAACTGCAAAGATTCTTCTGCAGGACAATTGAGACCTGTTGGTTGGCTCCAGGCCAACGATTCCGAGCAGGGTTCTAAGGATGGATGGCTGGGTAGCCCACCTCGCATTCCAATTGTCTCCAAGCAACAAGACAGGTTAGATCTGCTGGATGTGGGGGGCAACCGAGGAGGCTGAGTTGAAATGGACTCTCCTGTGGATGTGTCCTAATATGTTTTTGTGTCTATGGAGACCTTGGAATGAAGCGGTGGCCCTGGGGCCCTGAAGGGTTCTCCTAAACAGAGGCTTTGACACAGCTCCAACGTGCAGGTTTCCCAAGTGTAGATGAGATTTGTTCTGATGGGTGAGTCAAGAAACATTCATATGCTGGTATTGAAATCCAGGCCTCTGAGGAGAGTTTCCTGGAAACCAAAGCAATGGATCCGATTAGTGCCTAGGGGCCTGTTCGTTCCTTTTTACCTCTGGGGACATCAGTCTACGGGTCTGAGTGCAGGTAGGTGCTCAGATGGGCTCAGATTGCCCCCTGTTTGTCCTGGGAAGCCACAACTATTGGGATGGCCTCAGGGACTTTGGAGGTTATCCTACTAGTAGGGTTGTGGCCATTGGAATGGGCACATACAATTCCCTTGGAGAGGGCAAGTACAGTCCTCAGGTTTGGCTCCAGGGCCCTGAGCCTGTAGGGTGTGTAGGCCAGAGCTGTTTGGACAGTTGTCTGAAAACACAAACTCGGCTTATGTTTTGGGTCTTAGGTATGGCAGGACTGATCTACAGACCATGAGGAGAACACTTCGGGATATGAAAAAAGGGCGAGTGTGAGGCTCTTGCTCAAGTTTTTGTCTCTGGATATCGTGTCACTCATGGTCGTGATATTGCCGGGTGACTTCATGGGAAATGGACGAGTCTTACTCTCTGGGGGTTCGGTCCCGTCCAAAGAGTTTGCGGTCATTCTGGGGATGGAAGAAGTCCGTTTTTTTGTTGTTGTTGTCGATTTGTTTCATTTTGTTTTTCAACCTCAGATGTCCCACCAAATGAGGGATTCCAGAGTAGAGCCCTGGGGTGGGGCGACTGGACAACCAGAAATCTGGTTAAAAATTGGGGACTAGGGACATGTCAAGCCCATTATGACATCTAATGGTCCAGCCACTGAGAGGACTTACTAGAGGACAGGACTCACGCTGAGGTCACAATGCGTGTTTATGCTCTCGTCGCACTCAAGAATGGGCGGGGCCTCAGGGTGAATGCTGTTTTCTCCTACACTGAACGTTGGACAACATGCCAACCACAAGGTTTCTTGCCATGGGTCAGGAAGAGTTCTGATTTCTGCATCACAGTCACCCGTGGGCAGTGATTGGAGATAAAGTCTAGGTTCTGAAGCCTGAAAACTGAGGTAGGGAAGAGATGATGACCTAAGGCCAGGGCGGGTCTGATGTGCTCAGGGTGCGGTCAGCTGTCTGGGTGTTGGTCAGCAGGTCCGGGCTCAGGTTGTGTCAGACAGTGCATTAGTGCCCAGGTTAGACTATATAATTTGGGTACATTCGAGTGCCGTGTAGGTTTATCTTCATTTAAGCTGCCTGGTCAGCTCATTAGGCAATATATTTTTTCTAGAGGGCAGGCAGAGTGCTTCATTGTCGGTCCGGAATTGCCAAACATGAGGGCTTCGGGGCCAGGAGAGTGAGGACGGAAGTCTGAGAACACAAGCTAGACTTCGGATTCAGGGTGAGGGCACGGCAGGTACCCCCTGCAGATCTGAACCAATATCTCATGCATCTGAAGTCAGGGCGAGGATCCGAGGTTGGCTCAGGTTGGAGTTTCTGTGCATGACGGCCCCTTCATGAAGGGAGCGGAATCTCGAGGCCATGGAGGTTTTCCACGTTGGGAGATGTGGGATGCCCCCTTCAAGGATTCCTTCTGCGGGACAATTGAGACCTGTTGGACAGCTCCAGGACATCCCATATGGAATGACACCAGAGCACCGTTCGAGGATGGATGCCTGGGAAGTCCGCCTCGCCTTCCAATTGTCTCCTAGCAACAAGACAGTTTAGATCTAATGGATCTGCGGGAGCAACCGGGGTGGCTGAGTTGAAATGCACTTTCCAGAGGATGGGTCCTAATGTGTGTTTGTGTCCATGAGGGCCTTGGAATGGGGAGGTGGCACCGGGACCCTGAAGTATTCTCCTAAGCTTTGGCATAGCTCCCATGCACAAGTTTCCTTGTGGAGACGAGATTTGTTCTGATGGGTGCCTCAGGAAATCCCCTCTGCTGGTTTTGGAATCAAGGCTTTTGAGGAGACATGCCTGTAAACCAAAGCAATGGATCCGATAATGGCCTCGGGTCCTGTCTGGTTCAATCTTCTTGGTATGAGTGGAGGTAGATGAGTGGAGGTAGATGCTCAGCCGGTATCAACCGCCCTTTTTTGTCCCGGGCGACCTACACTATTGGGATGGCCTCAGGGACTTTGGAGGTTTCTCCTAATTTGTACGATTTTTGACAATGGAATGGGCAGAATTCCCATGGATTGGGTGGGGGCAGTCCTAATGTGTGGCTCCAGGGGCCCCAGCCTGGAGGGAGTGTGGCCCAGGACTTTGAGGACAGAAGACTGAAAACACAAACTCAGCTTAAGTTTGGGGACGTAGGTATGGCACGCCCGATCTACAAACCATGAGAAGAACTCTTCAGGATATGAAGAATGAGCGAGTCTGAGTCGCAAGCTCAGGCTTTTGTCTCTGGATTTTGTTTCAGCCTTGGCCGTGGAATGTTGGGGAGGTCTCATGGGCCATGGACGAATCTTCCTCTCTGTGGATTTGGCCCGATCCCAATTGTTTTTCGTCAATCTGTGGGATGGGAGGACTCCTTTCAGGTTTGTTACCTCTGGTGTCCCACCAAAAGAGGAATTCCATAGCAGAGCCCTGGGGAAGAGTGAAGGGACACCCCGAACTATGGTTAAAATTTGGGGCCTAGGGGCATGGCAAGCCCAATATGCTGTCTCTTCATATAGGCCCTGAGAGGCCTTACCTGAGGACTGGGCTCAGGCTGAGGGTCACAATGTGTGTTTGTGACCAATGTGGCCCGCAAGCATGGGCTGGGCCTCATGGGCCACGCTTGTTTCAACTACACTGAACGTTGGACCACATGCCAAGCACAAGGTTTCTTGCCATGGGGAAAGAGTTCTGATTTCTGCATCATTTTCAACCCTGGTCAGTGGTTGGAGATAAGGTCTAGGTTCTGGAGCCTGAAAACCGCAGTTGGGAAGAGATGACGACCTAAGGCCATGGCGGGTCCGATGTGCTCAGTGTGCGGCCAGCTGTCTGGGTGGGACCAGGAGGTCCAGGCTCAGGCTGGGTCAGAAGGGGAAATAGTGCCCAGGTCAGCCTATATGTTTGGGGTACAGCCGATTGGCATGCAGGTTGATCCTCATTGGGGTTTCGGGGTAGACCTGAGGGCAATGTTTTACTTCGGTAGGGCAGGCAGAGTGCGGCATTGTAGTTCTGGATTGCCAAACTGGAGGGCTTGTGGGCCAGTAGTCTGAGGACAGAGTCTGAGAACCCAAGCTAGGCCTAGGTTTCTGGGTGAGGATATGGCAGGCACAATCTACAGACCTCAATAGAGATCTCGTGCATCTGAAGTCAGGGCAAGGATCAGACGATCGCTCAGGTTGGACTTTCTGCCCTGATGGCCCTTTCTTGAAGGGGGTTGGATCACGAGGACATGGGGGTTTTCCCACGATGGGAGTTGTGAGAAGCTCCAAACTGCAAAGATTCTTCTGCAGGACAATTGAGACCTGTTGGTTGGCTCCAGGCCAACGATTCCGAGCAGGGTTCTAAGGATGGATGGCTGGGTAGCCCACCTCGCATTCCAATTGTCTCCAAGCAACAAGACAGGTTAGATCTGCTGGATGTGGGGGGCAACCGAGGAGGCTGAGTTGAAATGGACTCTCCTGTGGATGTGTCCTAATATGTTTTTGTGTCTATGGAGACCTTCGAATGAAGCGGTGGCCCTGGGGCCCTGAAGGGTTCTCCTAAACAGAGGCTTTGACACAGCTCCAACGTGCAGGTTTCCCAAGTGTAGATGAGATTTGTTCTGATGGGTGAGTCAAGAAACATTCATATGCTGGTATTGAAATCCAGGCCTCTGAGGAGAGTTTCCTGGAAACCAAAGCAATGGATCCGATTAGTGCCTAGGGGCCTGTTCGTTCCTTTTTACCTCTGGGGACATCAGTCTACGGGTCTGAGTGCAGGTAGGTGCTCAGATGGGCTCAGATTGCCCCCTGTTTGTCCTGGGAAGCCACAACTATTGGGATGGCCTCAGGGACTTTGGAGGTTATCCTACTAGTAGGGTTGTGGCCATTGGAATGGGCACATACAATTCCCTTGGAGAGGGCAAGTACAGTCCTCAGGTTTGGCTCCAGGGCCCTGAGCCTGTAGGGTGTGTAGGCCAGAGCTGTTTGGACAGTTGTCTGAAAACACAAACTCGGCTTATGTTTTGGGTCTTAGGTATGGCAGGACTGATCTACAGACCATGAGGAGAACACTTCGGGATATGAAAAAAGGGCGAGTGTGAGGCTCTTGCTCAAGTTTTTGTCTCTGGATATCGTGTCACTCATGGTCGTGATATTGCCGGGTGACTTCATGGGAAATGGACGAGTCTTACTCTCTGGGGGTTCGGTCCCGTCCAAAGAGTTTGCGGTCATTCTGGGGATGGAAGAAGTCCGTTTTTTTGTTGTTGTTGTCGATTTGTTTCATTTTGTTTTTCAACCTCAGATGTCCCACCAAATGAGGGATTCCAGAGTAGAGCCCTGGGGTGGGGCGACTGGACAACCAGAAATCTGGTTAAAAATTGGGGACTAGGGACATGTCAAGCCCATTATGACATCTAATGGTCCAGCCACTGAGAGGACTTACTAGAGGACAGGACTCACGCTGAGGTCACAATGCGTGTTTATGCTCTCGTCGCACTCAAGAATGGGCGGGGCCTCAGGGTGAATGCTGTTTTCTCCTACACTGAACGTTGGACAACATGCCAACCACAAGGTTTCTTGCCATGGGTCAGGAAGAGTTCTGATTTCTGCATCACAGTCACCCGTGGGCAGTGATTGGAGATAAAGTCTAGGTTCTGAAGCCTGAAAACTGAGGTAGGGAAGAGATGATGACCTAAGGCCAGGGCGGGTCTGATGTGCTCAGGGTGCGGTCAGCTGTCTGGGTGTTGGTCAGCAGGTCCGGGCTCAGGTTGTGTCAGACAGTGCATTAGTGCCCAGGTTAGACTATATAATTTGGGTACATTCGAGTGCCGTGTAGGTTTATCTTCATTTAAGCTGCCTGGTCAGCTCATTAGGCAATATATTTTTTCTAGAGGGCAGGCAGAGTGCTTCATTGTCGGTCCGGAATTGCCAAACATGAGGGCTTCGGGGCCAGGAGAGTGAGGACGGAAGTCTGAGAACACAAGCTAGACTTCGGATTCAGGGTGAGGGCACGGCAGGTACCCCCTGCAGATCTGAACCAATATCTCATGCATCTGAAGTCAGGGCGAGGATCCGAGGTTGGCTCAGGTTGGAGTTTCTGTGCATGACGGCCCCTTCATGAAGGGAGCGGAATCTCGAGGCCATGGAGGTTTTCCACGTTGGGAGATGTGGGATGCCCCCTTCAAGGATTCCTTCTGCGGGACAATTGAGACCTGTTGGACAGCTCCAGGACATCCCATATGGAATGACACCAGAGCACCGTTCGAGGATGGATGCCTGGGAAGTCCGCCTCGCCTTCCAATTGTCTCCTAGCAACAAGACAGTTTAGATCTAATGGATCTGCGGGAGCAACCGGGGTGGCTGAGTTGAAATGCACTTTCCAGAGGATGGGTCCTAATGTGTGTTTGTGTCCATGAGGGCCTTGGAATGGGGAGGTGGCACCGGGACCCTGAAGTATTCTCCTAAGCTTTGGCATAGCTCCCATGCACAAGTTTCCTTGTGGAGACGAGATTTGTTCTGATGGGTGCCTCAGGAAATCCCCTCTGCTGGTTTTGGAATCAAGGCTTTTGAGGAGACATGCCTGTAAACCAAAGCAATGGATCCGATAATGGCCTCGGGTCCTGTCTGGTTCAATCTTCTTGGTATGAGTGGAGGTAGATGAGTGGAGGTAGATGCTCAGCCGGTATCAACCGCCCTTTTTTGTCCCGGGCGACCTACACTATTGGGATGGCCTCAGGGACTTTGGAGGTTTCTCCTAATTTGTACGATTTTTGACAATGGAATGGGCAGAATTCCCATGGATTGGGTGGGGGCAGTCCTAATGTGTGGCTCCAGGGGCCCCAGCCTGGAGGGAGTGTGGCCCAGGACTTTGAGGACAGAAGACTGAAAACACAAACTCAGCTTAAGTTTGGGGACGTAGGTATGGCACGCCCGATCTACAAACCATGAGAAGAACTCTTCAGGATATGAAGAATGAGCGAGTCTGAGTCGCAAGCTCAGGCTTTTGTCTCTGGATTTTGTTTCAGCCTTGGCCGTGGAATGTTGGGGAGGTCTCATGGGCCATGGACGAATCTTCCTCTCTGTGGATTTGGCCCGATCCCAATTGTTTTTCGTCAATCTGTGGGATGGGAGGACTCCTTTCAGGTTTGTTACCTCTGGTGTCCCACCAAAAGAGGAATTCCATAGCAGAGCCCTGGGGAAGAGTGAAGGGACACCCCGAACTATGGTTAAAATTTGGGGCCTAGGGGCATGGCAAGCCCAATATGCTGTCTCTTCATATAGGCCCTGAGAGGCCTTACCTGAGGACTGGGCTCAGGCTGAGGGTCACAATGTGTGTTTGTGACCAATGTGGCCCGCAAGCATGGGCTGGGCCTCATGGGCCACGCTTGTTTCAACTACACTGAACGTTGGACCACATGCCAAGCACAAGGTTTCTTGCCATGGGGAAAGAGTTCTGATTTCTGCATCATTTTCAACCCTGGTCAGTGGTTGGAGATAAGGTCTAGGTTCTGGAGCCTGAAAACCGCAGTTGGGAAGAGATGACGACCTAAGGCCATGGCGGGTCCGATGTGCTCAGTGTGCGGCCAGCTGTCTGGGTGGGACCAGGAGGTCCAGGCTCAGGCTGGGTCAGAAGGGGAAATAGTGCCCAGGTCAGCCTATATGTTTGGGGTACAGCCGATTGGCATGCAGGTTGATCCTCATTGGGGTTTCGGGGTAGACCTGAGGGCAATGTTTTACTTCGGTAGGGCAGGCAGAGTGCGGCATTGTAGTTCTGGATTGCCAAACTGGAGGGCTTGTGGGCCAGTAGTCTGAGGACAGAGTCTGAGAACCCAAGCTAGGCCTAGGTTTCTGGGTGAGGATATGGCAGGCACAATCTACAGACCTCAATAGAGATCTCGTGCATCTGAAGTCAGGGCAAGGATCAGACGATCGCTCAGGTTGGACTTTCTGCCCTGATGGCCCTTTCTTGAAGGGGGTTGGATCACGAGGACATGGGGGTTTTCCCACGATGGGAGTTGTGAGAAGCTCCAAACTGCAAAGATTCTTCTGCAGGACAATTGAGACCTGTTGGTTGGCTCCAGGCCAACGATTCCGAGCAGGGTTCTAAGGATGGATGGCTGGGTAGCCCACCTCGCATTCCAATTGTCTCCAAGCAACAAGACAGGTTAGATCTGCTGGATGTGGGGGGCAACCGAGGAGGCTGAGTTGAAATGGACTCTCCTGTGGATGTGTCCTAATATGTTTTTGTGTCTATGGAGACCTTCGAATGAAGCGGTGGCCCTGGGGCCCTGAAGGGTTCTCCTAAACAGAGGCTTTGACACAGCTCCAATGTGCAGGTTTCCCAAGTGTAGATGAGATTTGTTATGATGGGTGAGTCAAGAAACATTCATATGCTGGTATTGAAATCCAGGCCTCTGAGGAGAGTTTCCTGGAAACCAAAGCAATGGATCCGATTAGTGCCTAGGGGCCTGTTCGTTCCTTTTTACCTCTGGGGACATCAGTCTACGGGTCTGAGTGCAGGTAGGTGCTCAGATGGGCTCAGATTGCCCCCTGTTTGTCCTGGGAAGCCACAACTATTGGGATGGCCTCAGGGACTTTGGAGGTTATCCTACTAGTAGGGTTGTGGCCATTGGAATGGGCACATACAATTCCCTTGGAGAGGGCAAGTACAGTCCTCAGGTTTGGCTCCAGGGCCCTGAGCCTGTAGGGTGTGTAGGCCAGAGCTGTTTGGACAGTTGTCTGAAAACACAAACTCGGCTTATGTTTTGGGTCTTAGGTATGGCAGGACTGATCTACAGACCATGAGGAGAACACTTCGGGATATGAAAAAAGGGCGAGTGTGAGGCTCTTGCTCAAGTTTTTGTCTCTGGATATCGTGTCACTCATGGTCGTGATATTGCCGGGTGACTTCATGGGAAATGGACGAGTCTTACTCTCTGGGGGTTCGGTCCCGTCCAAAGAGTTTGCGGTCATTCTGGGGATGGAAGAAGTCCGTTTTTTTGTTGTTGTTGTCGATTTGTTTCATTTTGTTTTTCAACCTCAGATGTCCCACCAAATGAGGGATTCCAGAGTAGAGCCCTGGGGTGGGGCGACTGGACAACCAGAAATCTGGTTAAAAATTGGGGACTAGGGACATGTCAAGCCCATTATGACATCTAATGGTCCAGCCACTGAGAGGACTTACTAGAGGACAGGACTCACGCTGAGGTCACAATGCGTGTTTATGCTCTCGTCGCACTCAAGAATGGGCGGGGCCTCAGGGTGAATGCTGTTTTCTCCTACACTGAACGTTGGACAACATGCCAACCACAAGGTTTCTTGCCATGGGTCAGGAAGAGTTCTGATTTCTGCATCACAGTCACCCGTGGGCAGTGATTGGAGATAAAGTCTAGGTTCTGAAGCCTGAAAACTGAGGTAGGGAAGAGATGATGACCTAAGGCCAGGGCGGGTCTGATGTGCTCAGGGTGCGGTCAGCTGTCTGGGTGTTCGTCAGCAGGTCCGGGCTCAGGTTGAGTCAGACAGTGCATTAGTGCCCAGGTTAGACTATATAATTTGGGTACATTCGAGTGCCGTGTAGGTTTATCTTCATTTAAGCTGCCTGGTCAGCTCATTAGGCAATATATTTTTTCTAGAGGGCAGGCAGAGTGCTTCATTGTCGGTCCGGAATTGCCAAACATGAGGGCTTCGGGGCCAGGAGAGTGAGGACGGAAGTCTGAGAACACAAGCTAGACTTCGGATTCAGGGTGAGGGCACGGCAGGTACCCCCTGCAGATCTGAACCAATATCTCATGCATCTGAAGTCAGGGCGAGGATCCGAGGTTGGCTCAGGTTGGAGTTTCTGTGCATGACGGCCCCTTCATGAAGGGAGCGGAATCTCGAGGCCATGGAGGTTTTCCACGTTGGGAGATGTGGGATGCCCCCTTCAAGGATTCCTTCTGCGGGACAATTGAGACCTGTTGGACAGCTCCAGGACATCCCATATGGAATGACACCAGAGCACCGTTCGAGGATGGATGCCTGGGAAGTCCGCCTCGCCTTCCAATTGTCTCCTAGCAACAAGACAGTTTAGATCTAATGGATCTGCGGGAGCAACCGGGGTGGCTGAGTTGAAATGCACTTTCCAGAGGATGGGTCCTAATGTGTGTTTGTGTCCATGAGGGCCTTGGAATGGGGAGGTGGCACCGGGACCCTGAAGTATTCTCCTAAGCTTTGGCATAGCTCCCATGCACAAGTTTCCTTGTGGAGACGAGATTTGTTCTGATGGGTGCCTCAGGAAATCCCCTCTGCTGGTTTTGGAATCAAGGCTTTTGAGGAGACATGCCTGTAAACCAAAGCAATGGATCCGATAATGGCCTCGGGTCCTGTCTGGTTCAATCTTCTCTGTATGAGTGGAGGTAGATGAGTGGAGGTAGATGCTCAGCCGGTATCAACCGCCCTTTTTTGTCCCGGGCGACCTACACTATTGGGATGGCCTCAGGGACTTTGGAGGGTTCTCCTAATTTGTACGATTTTTGACAATGGAATGGGCAGAATTCCCATGGATTGGGTGGGGGCAGTCCTAATGTGTGGCTCCAGGGGCCCCAGCCTGGAGGGAGTGTGGCCCAGGACTTTGAGGACAGAAGACTGAAAACACAAACTCAGCTTAAGTTTGGGGACGTAGGTATGGCACGCCCGATCTACAAACCATGAGAAGAACTCTTCAGGATATGAAGAATGAGCGAGTCTGAGTCGCAAGCTCAGGCTTTTGTCTCTGGATTTTGTTTCAGCCTTGGCCGTGGAATGTTGGGGAGGTCTCATGGGCCATGGACGAATCTTCCTCTCTGTGGATTTGGCCCGATCCCAATTGTTTTTCGTCAATCTGTGGGATGGGAGGACTCCTTTCAGGTTTGTTACCTCTGGTGTCCCACCAAAAGAGGAATTCCATAGCAGAGCCCTGGGGAAGAGTGAAGGGACACCCCGAACTATGGTTAAAATTTGGGGCCTAGGGGCATGGCAAGCCCAATATGCTGTCTCTTCATATAGGCCCTGAGAGGCCTTACCTGAGGACTGGGCTCAGGCTGAGGGTCACAATGTGTGTTTGTGACCAATGTGGCCCGCAAGCATGGGCTGGGCCTCATGGGCCACGCTTGTTTCAACTACACTGAACGTTGGACAACATGCCAACCACAAGGTTTCTTGCCATGGGGAAAGAGTTCTGATTTCTGCATCATTTTCAACCCTGGGCAGTGGTTGAAGATAAGGTCTAGGTTCTGGAGCCTGAAAACCGCAGTTGGGAAGAGATGACGACCTAAGGCCATGGCGGGTCCGATGTGCTCAGTGTGCGGCCAGCTGTCTGGGTGGGACCAGGAGGTCCAGGCTCAGGCTGGGTCAGAAGGGGAAATAGTGCCCAGGTCAGCCTATATGTTTGGGGTACAGCCGATTGGCATGCAGGTTGATCCTCATTGGGGTTTCGGGGTAGACCTGAGGGCAATGTTTTACTTCGGTAGGGCAGGCAGAGTGCGGCATTGTAGTTCTGGATTGCCAAACTGGAGGGCTTGTGGGCCAGTAGTCTGAGGACAGAGTCTGAGAACCCAAGCTAGGCCTAGGTTTCTGGGTGAGGATATGGCAGGCACAATCTACAGACCTCAATAGAGATCTCGTGCATCTGAAGTCAGGGCAAGGATCAGACGATCGCTCAGGTTGGAATTTCTGCCCTGATGGCCCTTTCTTGAAGGGGGTTGGATCACGAGGACATGGGGGTTTTCCCACGATGGGAGTTGTGAGAAGCTCCAAACTGCAAAGATTCTTCTGCAGGACAATTGAGACCTGTTGGTTGGCTCCAGGCCAACGATTCCGAGCAGGGTTCTAAGGATGGATGGCTGGGTAGCCCACCTCGCATTCCAATTGTCTCCAAGCAACAAGACAGGTTAGATCTGCTGGATGTGGTGGGCAACCGAGGAGGCTGAGTTGAAATGGACTCTCCTGTGGATGTGTCCTAATATGTTTTTGTGTCTATGGAGACCTTCGAATGAAGCGGTGGCCCTGGGGCCCTGAAGGGTTCTCCTAAACAGAGGCTTTGACACAGCTCCAATGTGCAGGTTTCCCAAGTGTAGATGAGATTTGTTCTGATGGGTGAGTCAAGAAACATTCATATGCTGGTATTGAAATCCAGGCCTCTGAGGAGAGTTTCCTGGAAACCAAAGCAATGGATCCGATTAGTGCCTAGGGGCCTGTTCGTTCCTTTTTACCTCTGGGGACATCAGTCTACGGGTCTGAGTGCAGGTAGGTGCTCAGATGGGCTCAGATTGCCCCCTGTTTGTCCTGGGAAGCCACAACTATTGGGATGGCCTCAGGGACTTTGGAGGTTATCCTACTAGTAGGGTTGTGGCCATTGGAATGGGCACATACAATTCCCTTGGAGAGGGCAAGTACAGTCCTCAGGTTTGGCTCCAGGGCCCTGAGCCTGTAGGGTGTGTAGGCCAGAGCTGTTTGGACAGTTGTCTGAAAACACAAACTCGGCTTATGTTTTGGGTCATAGGTATGGCAGGACTGATCTACAGACCATGAGGAGAACACTTCGGGATATGAAAAAAGGGCGAGTGTGAGGCTCTTGCTCAAGTTTTTGTCTCTGGATATCGTGTCACTCATGGTCGTGATATTGCCGGGTGACTTCATGGGAAATGGACGAGTCTTACTCTCTGGGGGTTCGGTCCCGTCCAAAGAGTTTGCGGTCATTCTGGGGATGGAAGAAGTCCGTTTTTTTGTTGTTGTTGTCGATTTGTTTCATTTTGTTTTTCAACCTCAGATGTCCCCCCAAATGAGGGATTCCAGAGTAGAGCTCTGGGGTGGGGCGACTGGACAACCAGAAATCTGGTTAAAAATTGGGGACTAGGGACATGTCAAGCCCATTATGACATCTAATGGTCCAGCCACTGAGAGGACTTACTAGAGGACAGGACTCACGCTGAGGTCACAATGCGTGTTTATGCTCTCGTCGCACTCAAGAATGGGCGGGGCCTCAGGGTGAATGCTGTTTTCTCCTACACTGAACGTTGGACAACATGCCAACCACAAGGTTTCTTGCCATGCGTCAGGAAGAGTTCTGATTTCTGCATCACAGTCACCCGTGGGCAGTGATTGGAGATAAAGTCTAGGTTCTGAAGCCTGAAAACTGAGGTAGGGAAGAGATGATGACCTAAGGCCAGGGCGGGTCTGATGTGCTCAGGGTGCGGTCAGCTGTCTGGGTGTTGGTCAGCAGGTCCGGGCTCAGGTTGTGTCAGACAGTGCATTAGTGCCCAGGTTAGACTATATAATTTGGGTACATTCGAGTGCCGTGTAGGTTTATCTTCATTTAAGCTGCCTGGTCAGCTCATTAGGCAATATATTTTTTCTAGAGGGCAGGCAGAGTGCTTCATTGTCGGTCCGGAATTGCCAAACATGAGGGCTTCGGGGCCAGGAGAGTGAGGACGGAAGTCTGAGAACACAAGCTAGACTTCGGATTCAGGGTGAGGGCACGGCAGGTACCCCCTGCAGATCTGAACCAATATCTCATGCATCTGAAGTCAGGGCGAGGATCCGAGGTTGGCTCAGGTTGGAGTTTCTGTGCATGACGGCCCCTTCATGAAGGGAGCGGAATCTCGAGGCCATGGAGGTTTTCCACGTTGGGAGATGTGGGATGCCCCCTTCAAGGATTCCTTCTGCGGGACAATTGAGACCTGTTGGACAGCTCCAGGACATCCCATATGGAATGACACCAGAGCACCGTTCGAGGATGGATGCCTGGGAAGTCCGCCTCGCCTTCCAATTGTCTCCTAGCAACAAGACAGTTTAGATCTAATGGATCTGCGGGAGCAACCGGGGTGGCTGAGTTGAAATGCACTTTCCAGAGGATGGGTCCTAATGTGTGTTTGTGTCCATGAGGGCCTTGGAATGGGGAGGTGGCACCGGGACCCTGAAGTATTCTCCTAAGCTTTGGCATAGCTCCCATGCACAAGTTTCCTTGTGGAGACGAGATTTGTTCTGATGGGTGCCTCAGGAAATCCCCTCTGCTGGTTTTGGAATCAAGGCTTTTGAGGAGACATGCCTGTAAACCAAAGCAATGGATCCGATAATGGCCTCGGGTCCTGTCTGGTTCAATCTTCTCTGTATGAGTGGAGGTAGATGAGTGGAGGTAGATGCTCAGCCGGTATCAACCGCCCTTTTTTGTCCCGGGCGACCTACACTATTGGGATGGCCTCAGGGACTTTGGAGGGTTCTCCTAATTTGTACGATTTTTGACAATGGAATGGGCAGAATTCCCATGGATTGGGTGGGGGCAGTCCTAATGTGTGGCTCCAGGGGCCCCAGCCTGGAGGGAGTGTGGCCCAGGACTTTGAGGACAGAAGACTGAAAACACAAACTCAGCTTAAGTTTGGGGACGTAGGTATGGCACGCCCGATCTACAAACCATGAGAAGAACTCTTCAGGATATGAAGAATGAGCGAGTCTGAGTCGCAAGCTCAGGCTTTTGTCTCTGGATTTTGTTTCAGCCTTGGCCGTGGAATGTTGGGGAGGTCTCATGGGCCATGGACGAATCTTCCTCTCTGTGGATTTGGCCCGATCCCAATTGTTTTTCGTCAATCTGTGGGATGGGAGGACTCCTTTCAGGTTTGTTACCTCTGGTGTCCCACCAAAAGAGGAATTCCATAGCAGAGCCCTGGGGAAGAGTGAAGGGACACCCCGAACTATGGTTAAAATTTGGGGCCTAGGGGCATGGCAAGCCCAATATGCTGTCTCTTCATATAGGCCCTGAGAGGCCTTACCTGAGGACTGGGCTCAGGCTGAGGGTCACAATGTGTGTTTGTGACCAATGTGGCCCGCAAGCATGGGCTGGGCCTCATGGGCCACGCTTGTTTCAACTACACTGAACGTTGGACAACATGCCAACCACAAGGTTTCTTGCCATGGGGAAAGAGTTCTGATTTCTGCATCATTTTCAACCCTGGGCAGTGGTTGAAGATAAGGTCTAGGTTCTGGAGCCTGAAAACCGCAGTTGGGAAGAGATGACGACCTAAGGCCATGGCGGGTCCGATGTGCTCAGTGTGCGGCCAGCTGTCTGGGTGGGACCAGGAGGTCCAGGCTCAGGCTGGGTCAGAAGGGGAAATAGTGCCCAGGTCAGCCTATATGTTTGGGGTACAGCCGATTGGCATGCAGGTTGATCCTCATTGGGGTTTCGGGGTAGACCTGAGGGCAATGTTTTACTTCGGTAGGGCAGGCAGAGTGCGGCATTGTAGTTCTGGATTGCCAAACTGGAGGGCTTGTGGGCCAGTAGTCTGAGGACAGAGTCTGAGAACCCAAGCTAGGCCTAGGTTTCTGGGTGAGGATATGGCAGGCACAATCTACAGACCTCAATAGAGATCTCGTGCATCTGAAGTCAGGGCAAGGATCAGACGATCGCTCAGGTTGGAATTTCTGCCCTGATGGCCCTTTCTTGAAGGGGGTTGGATCACGAGGACATGGGGGTTTTCCCACGATGGGAGTTGTGAGAAGCTCCAAACTGCAAAGATTCTTCTGCAGGACAATTGAGACCTGTTGGTTGGCTCCAGGCCAACGATTCCGAGCAGGGTTCTAAGGATGGATGGCTGGGTAGCCCACCTCGCATTCCAATTGTCTCCAAGCAACAAGACAGGTTAGATCTGCTGGATGTGGGGGGCAACCGAGGAGGCTGAGTTGAAATGGACTCTCCTGTGGATGTGTCCTAATATGTTTTTGTGTCTATGGAGACCTTCGAATGAAGCGGTGGCCCTGGGGCCCTGAAGGGTTCTCCTAAACAGAGGCTTTGACACAGCTCCAATGTGCAGGTTTCCCAAGTGTAGATGAGATTTGTTCTGATGGGTGAGTCAAGAAACATTCATATGCTGGTATTGAAATCCAGGCCTCTGAGGAGAGTTTCCTGGAAACCAAAGCAATGGATCCGATTAGTGCCTAGGGGCCTGTTCGTTCCTTTTTACCTCTGGGGACATCAGTCTACGGGTCTGAGTGCAGGTAGGTGCTCAGATGGGCTCAGATTGCCCCCTGTTTGTCCTGGGAAGCCACAACTATTGGGATGGCCTCAGGGACTTTGGAGGTTATCCTACTAGTAGGGTTGTGGCCATTGGAATGGGCACATACAATTCCCTTGGAGAGGGCAAGTACAGTCCTCAGGTTTGGCTCCAGGGCCCTGAGCCTGTAGGGTGTGTAGGCAAGAGCTGTTTGGACAGTTGTCTGAAAACACAAACTCGGCTTATGTTTTGGGTCATAGGTATGGCAGGACTGATCTACAGACCATGAGGAGAACACTTCGGGATATGAAAAAAGGGCGACTGTGAGGCTCTTGCTCAAGTTTTTGTCTCTGGATATCGTGTCACTCATGGTCGTGATATTGCCGGGTGACTTCATGGGAAATGGACGAGTCTTACTCTCTGGGGGTTCGGTCCCGTCCAAAGAGTTTGCGGTCATTCTGGGGATGGAAGAAGTCCGTTTTTTTGTTGTTGTTGTCGATTTGTTTCATTTTGTTTTTCAACCTCAGATGTCCCCCCAAATGAGGGATTCCAGAGTAGAGCCCTGGGGTGGGGCGACTGGACAACCAGAAATCTGGTTAAAAATTGGGGACTAGGGACATGTCAAGCCCATTATGACATCTAATGGTCCAGCCACTGAGAGGACTTACTAGAGGACAGGACTCACGCTGAGGTCACAATGCGTGTTTATGCTCTCGTCGCACTCAAGAATGGGCGGGGCCTCAGGGTGAATGCTGTTTTCTCCTACACTGAACGTTGGACAACATGCCAACCACAAGGTTTCTTGCCATGCGTCAGGAAGAGTTCTGATTTCTGCATCACAGTCACCCGTGGGCAGTGATTGGAGATAAAGTCTAGGTTCTGAAGCCTGAAAACTGAGGTAGGGAAGAGATGATGACCTAAGGCCAGGGCGGGTCTGATGTGCTCAGGGTGCGGTCAGCTGTCTGGGTGTTGGTCAGCAGGTCCGGGCTCAGGTTGTGTCAGACAGTGCATTAGTGCCCAGGTTAGACTATATAATTTGGGTACATTCGAGTGCCGTGTAGGTTTATCTTCATTTAAGCTGCCTGGTCAGCTCATTAGGCAATATATTTTTTCTAGAGGGCAGGCAGAGTGCTTCATTGTCGGTCCGGAATTGCCAAACATGAGGGCTTCGGGGCCAGGAGAGTGAGGACGGAAGTCTGAGAACACAAGCTAGACTTCGGATTCAGGGTGAGGGCACGGCAGGTACCCCCTGCAGATCTGAACCAATATCTCATGCATCTGAAGTCAGGGCGAGGATCCGAGGTTGGCTCAGGTTGGAGTTTCTGTGCATGACGGCCCCTTCATGAAGGGAGCGGAATCTCGAGGCCATGGAGGTTTTCCACGTTGGGAGATGTGGGATGCCCCCTTCAAGGATTCCTTCTGCGGGACAATTGAGACCTGTTGGACAGCTCCAGGACATCCCATATGGAATGACACCAGAGCACCGTTCGAGGATGGATGCCTGGGAAGTCCGCCTCGCCTTCCAATTGTCTCCTAGCAACAAGACAGTTTAGATCTAATGGATCTGCGGGAGCAACCGGGGTGGCTGAGTTGAAATGCACTTTCCAGAGGATGGGTCCTAATGTGTGTTTGTGTCCATGAGGGCCTTGGAATGGGGAGGTGGCACCGGGACCCTGAAGTATTCTCCTAAGCTTTGGCATAGCTCCCATGCACAAGTTTCCTTGTGGAGACGAGATTTGTTCTGATGGGTGCCTCAGGAAATCCCCTCTGCTGGTTTTGGAATCAAGGCTTTTGAGGAGACATGCCTGTAAACCAAAGCAATGGATCCGATAATGGCCTCGGGTCCTGTCTGGTTCAATCTTCTCTGTATGAGTGGAGGTAGATGAGTGGAGGTAGATGCTCAGCCGGTATCAACCGCCCTTTTTTGTCCCGGGCGACCTACACTATTGGGATGGCCTCAGGGACTTTGGAGGGTTCTCCTAATTTGTACGATTTTTGACAATGGAATGGGCAGAATTCCCATGGATTGGGTGGGGGCAGTCCTAATGTGTGGCTCCAGGGGCCCCAGCCTGGAGGGAGTGTGGCCCAGTACTTTGAGGACAGAAGACTGAAAACACAAACTCAGCTTAAGTTTGGGGACGTAGGTATGGCACGCCCGATCTACAAACCATGAGAAGAACTCTTCAGGATATGAAGAATGAGCGAGTCTGAGTCGCAAGCTCAGGCTTTTGTCTCTGGATTTTGTTTCAGCCTTGGCCGTGGAATGTTGGGGAGGTCTCATGGGCCATGGACGAATCTTCCTCTCTGTGGATTTGGCCCGATCCCAATTGTTTTTCGTCAATCTGTGGGATGGGAGGACTCCTTTCAGGTTTGTTACCTCTGGTGTCCCACCGAAAGAGGAATTCCATAGCAGAGCCCTGGGGAAGAGTGAAGGGACACCCCGAACTATGGTTAAAATTTGGGGCCTAGGGGCATGGCAAGCCCAATATGCTGTCTCTTCATATAGGCCCTGAGAGGCCTTACCTGAGGACTGGGCTCAGGCTGAGGGTCACAATGTGTGTTTGTGACCAATGTGGCCCGCAAGCATGGGCTGGGCCTCATGGGCCACGCTTGTTTCAACTACACTGAACGTTGGACAACATGCCAACCACAAGGTTTCTTGCCATGGGGAAAGAGTTCTGATTTCTGCATCATTTTCAACCCTGGTCAGTGGTTGGAGATAAGGTCTAGGTTCTGGAGCCTGAAAACCGCAGTTGGGAAGAGATGACGACCTAAGGCCATGGCGGGTCCGATGTGCTCAGTGTGCGGCCAGCTGTCTGGGTGGGACCAGGAGGTCCAGGCTCAGGCTGGGTCAGAAGGGGAAATAGTGCCCAGGTCAGCCTATATGTTTGGGGTACAGCCGATTGGCATGCAGGTTGATCCTCATTGGGGTTTCGGGGTAGACCTGAGGGCAATGTTTTACTTCGGTAGGGCAGGCAGAGTGCGGCATTGTAGTTCTGGATTGCCAAACTGGAGGGCTTGTGGGCCAGTAGTCTGAGGACAGAGTCTGAGAACCCAAGCTAGGCCTAGGTTTCTGGGTGAGGATATGGCAGGCACAATCTACAGACCTCAATAGAGATCTCGTGCATCTGAAGTCAGGGCAAGGATCAGACGATCGCTCAGGTTGGACTTTCTGCCCTGATGGCCCTTTCTTGAAGGGGGTTGGATCACGAGGACATGGGGGTTTTCCCACGATGGGAGTTGTGAGAAGCTCCAAACTGCAAAGATTCTTCTGCAGGACAATTGAGACCTGTTGGTTGGCTCCAGGCCAACGATTCCGAGCAGGGTTCTAAGGATGGATGGCTGGGTAGCCCACCTCGCATTCCAATTGTCTCCAAGCAACAAGACAGGTTAGATCTGCTGGATGTGGGGGGCAACCGAGGAGGCTGAGTTGAAATGGACTCTCCTGTGGATGTGTCCTAATATGTTTTTGTGTCTATGGAGACCTTGGAATGAAGCGGTGGCCCTGGGGCCCTGAAGGGTTCTCCTAAACAGAGGCTTTGACACAGCTCCAATGTGCAGGTTTCCCAAGTGTAGATGAGATTTGTTCTGATGGGTGAGTCAAGAAACATTCATATGCTGGTATTGAAATCCAGGCCTCTGAGGAGAGTTTCCTGGAAACCAAAGCAATGGATCCGATTAGTGCCTAGGGGCCTGTTCGTTCCTTTTTACCTCTGGGGACATCAGTCTACGGGTCTGAGTGCAGGTAGGTGCTCAGATGGGCTCAGATTGCCCCCTGTTTGTCCTGGGAAGCCACAACTATTGGGATGGCCTCAGGGACTTTGGAGGTTATCCTACTAGTAGGGTTGTGGCCATTGGAATGGGCACATACAATTCCCTTGGAGAGGGCAAGTACAGTCCTCAGGTTTGGCTCCAGGGCCCTGAGCCTGTAGGGTGTGTAGGCAAGAGCTGTTTGGACAGTTGTCTGAAAACACAAACTCGGCTTATGTTTTGGGTCATAGGTATGGCAGGACTGATCTACAGACCATGAGGAGAACACTTCGGGATATGAAAAAAGGGCGACTGTGAGGCTCTTGCTCAAGTTTTTGTCTCTGGATATCGTGTCACTCATGGTCGTGATATTGCCGGGTGACTTCATGGGAAATGGACGAGTCTTACTCTCTGGGGGTTCGGTCCCGTCCAAAGAGTTTGCGGTCATTCTGGGGATGGAAGAAGTCCGTTTTTTTGTTGTTGTTGTCGATTTGTTTCATTTTGTTTTTCAACCTCAGATGTCCCACCAAATGAGGGATTCCAGAGTAGAGCCCTGGGGTGGGGCGACTGGACAACCAGAAATCTGGTTAAAAATTGGGGACTAGGGACATGTCAAGCCCATTATGACATCTAATGGTCCAGCCACTGAGAGGACTTACTAGAGGACAGGACTCACGCTGAGGTCACAATGCGTGTTTATGCTCTCGTCGCACTCAAGAATGGGCGGGGCCTCAGGGTGAATGCTGTTTTCTCCTACACTGAACGTTGGACAACATGCCAACCACAAGGTTTCTTGCCATGCGTCAGGAAGAGTTCTGATTTCTGCATCACAGTCACCCGTGGGCAGTGATTGGAGATAAAGTCTAGGTTCTGAAGCCTGAAAACTGAGGTAGGGAAGAGATGATGACCTAAGGCCAGGGCGGGTCTGATGTGCTCAGGGTGCGGTCAGCTGTCTGGGTGTTGGTCAGCAGGTCCGGGCTCAGGTTGTGTCAGACAGTGCATTAGTGCCCAGGTTAGACTATATAATTTGGGTACATTCGAGTGCCGTGTAGGTTTATCTTCATTTAAGCTGCCTGGTCAGCTCATTAGGCAATATATTTTTTCTAGAGGGCAGGCAGAGTGCTTCATTGTCGGTCCGGAATTGCCAAACATGAGGGCTTCGGGGCCAGGAGAGTGAGGACGGAAGTCTGAGAACACAAGCTAGACTTCGGATTCAGGGTGAGGGCACGGCAGGTACCCCCTGCAGATCTGAACCAATATCTCATGCATCTGAAGTCAGGGCGAGGATCCGAGGTTGGCTCAGGTTGGAGTTTCTGTGCATGACGGCCCCTTCATGAAGGGAGCGGAATCTCGAGGCCATGGAGGTTTTCCACGTTGGGAGATGTGGGATGCCCCCTTCAAGGATTCCTTCTGCGGGACAATTGAGACCTGTTGGACAGCTCCAGGACATCCCATATGGAATGACACCAGAGCACCGTTCGAGGATGGATGCCTGGGAAGTCCGCCTCGCCTTCCAATTGTCTCCTAGCAACAAGACAGTTTAGATCTAATGGATCTGCGGGAGCAACCGGGGTGGCTGAGTTGAAATGCACTTTCCAGAGGATGGGTCCTAATGTGTGTTTGTGTCCATGAGGGCCTTGGAATGGGGAGGTGGCACCGGGACCCTGAAGTATTCTCCTAAGCTTTGGCATAGCTCCCATGCACAAGTTTCCTTGTGGAGACGAGATTTGTTCTGATGGGTGCCTCAGGAAATCCCCTCTGCTGGTTTTGGAATCAAGGCTTTTGAGGAGACATGCCTGTAAACCAAAGCAATGGATCCGATAATGGCCTCGGGTCCTGTCTGGTTCAATCTTCTCTGTATGAGTGGAGGTAGATGAGTGGAGGTAGATGCTCAGCCGGTATCAACCGCCCTTTTTTGTCCCGGGCGACCTACACTATTGGGATGGCCTCAGGGACTTTGGAGGGTTCTCCTAATTTGTACGATTTTTGACAATGGAATGGGCAGAATTCCCATGGATTGGGTGGGGGCAGTCCTAATGTGTGGCTCCAGGGGCCCCAGCCTGGAGGGAGTGTGGCCCAGTACTTTGAGGACAGAAGACTGAAAACACAAACTCAGCTTAAGTTTGGGGACGTAGGTATGGCACGCCCGATCTACAAACCATGAGAAGAACTCTTCAGGATATGAAGAATGAGCGAGTCTGAGTCGCAAGCTCAGGCTTTTGTCTCTGGATTTTGTTTCAGCCTTGGCCGTGGAATGTTGGGGAGGTCTCATGGGCCATGGACGAATCTTCCTCTCTGTGGATTTGGCCCGATCCCAATTGTTTTTCGTCAATCTGTGGGATGGGAGGACTCCTTTCAGGTTTGTTACCTCTGGTGTCCCACCGAAAGAGGAATTCCATAGCAGAGCCCTGGGGAAGAGTGAAGGGACACCCCGAACTATGGTTAAAATTTGGGGCCTAGGGGCATGGCAAGCCCAATATGCTGTCTCTTCATATAGGCCCTGAGAGGCCTTACCTGAGGACTGGGCTCAGGCTGAGGGTCACAATGTGTGTTTGTGACCAATGTGGCCCGCAAGCATGGGCTGGGCCTCATGGGCCACGCTTGTTTCAACTACACTGAACGTTGGACAACATGCCAACCACAAGGTTTCTTGCCATGGGGAAAGAGTTCTGATTTCTGCATCATTTTCAACCCTGGTCAGTGGTTGGAGATAAGGTCTAGGTTCTGGAGCCTGAAAACCGCAGTTGGGAAGAGATGACGACCTAAGGCCATGGCGGGTCCGATGTGCTCAGTGTGCGGCCAGCTGTCTGGGTGGGACCAGGAGGTCCAGGCTCAGGCTGGGTCAGAAGGGGAAATAGTGCCCAGGTCAGCCTATATGTTTGGGGTACAGCCGATTGGCATGCAGGTTGATCCTCATTGGGGTTTCGGGGTAGACCTGAGGGCAATGTTTTACTTCGGTAGGGCAGGCAGAGTGCGGCATTGTAGTTCTGGATTGCCAAACTGGAGGGCTTGTGGGCCAGTAGTCTGAGGACAGAGTCTGAGAACCCAAGCTAGGCCTAGGTTTCTGGGTGAGGATATGGCAGGCACAATCTACAGACCTCAATAGAGATCTCGTGCATCTGAAGTCAGGGCAAGGATCAGACGATCGCTCAGGTTGGACTTTCTGCCCTGATGGCCCTTTCTTGAAGGGGGTTGGATCACGAGGACATGGGGGTTTTCCCACGATGGGAGTTGTGAGAAGCTCCAAACTGCAAAGATTCTTCTGCAGGACAATTGAGACCTGTTGGTTGGCTCCAGGCCAACGATTCCGAGCAGGGTTCTAAGGATGGATGGCTGGGTAGCCCACCTCGCATTCCAATTGTCTCCAAGCAACAAGACAGGTTAGATCTGCTGGATGTGGGGGGCAACCGAGGAGGCTGAGTTGAAATGGACTCTCCTGTGGATGTGTCCTAATATGTTTTTGTGTCTATGGAGACCTTGGAATGAAGCGGTGGCCCTGGGGCCCTGAAGGGTTCTCCTAAACAGAGGCTTTGACACAGCTCCAATGTGCAGGTTTCCCAAGTGTAGATGAGATTTGTTCTGATGGGTGAGTCAAGAAACATTCATATGCTGGTATTGAAATCCAGGCCTCTGAGGAGAGTTTCCTGGAAACCAAAGCAATGGATCCGATTAGTGCCTAGGGGCCTGTTCGTTCCTTTTTACCTCTGGGGACATCAGTCTACGGGTCTGAGTGCAGGTAGGTGCTCAGATGGGCTCAGATTGCCCCCTGTTTGTCCTGGGAAGCCACAACTATTGGGATGGCCTCAGGGACTTTGGAGGTTATCCTACTAGTAGGGTTGTGGCCATTGGAATGGGCACATACAATTCCCTTGGAGAGGGCAAGTACAGTCCTCAGGTTTGGCTCCAGGGCCCTGAGCCTGTAGGGTGTGTAGGCAAGAGCTGTTTGGACAGTTGTCTGAAAACACAAACTCGGCTTATGTTTTGGGTCATAGGTATGGCAGGACTGATCTACAGACCATGAGGAGAACACTTCGGGATATGAAAAAAGGGCGACTGTGAGGCTCTTGCTCAAGTTTTTGTCTCTGGATATCGTGTCACTCATGGTCGTGATATTGCCGGGTGACTTCATGGGAAATGGACGAGTCTTACTCTCTGGGGGTTCGGTCCCGTCCAAAGAGTTTGCGGTCATTCTGGGGATGGAAGAAGTCCGTTTTTTTGTTGTTGTTGTCGATTTGTTTCATTTTGTTTTTCAACCTCAGATGTCCCACCAAATGAGGGATTCCAGAGTAGAGCCCTGGGGTGGGGCGACTGGACAACCAGAAATCTGGTTAAAAATTGGGGACTAGGGACATGTCAAGCCCATTATGACATCTAATGGTCCAGCCACTGAGAGGACTTACTAGAGGACAGGACTCACGCTGAGGTCACAATGCGTGTTTATGCTCTCGTCGCACTCAAGAATGGGCGGGGCCTCAGGGTGAATGCTGTTTTCTCCTACACTGAACGTTGGACAACATGCCAACCACAAGGTTTCTTGCCATGCGTCAGGAAGAGTTCTGATTTCTGCATCACAGTCACCCGTGGGCAGTGATTGGAGATAAAGTCTAGGTTCTGAAGCCTGAAAACTGAGGTAGGGAAGAGATGATGACCTAAGGCCAGGGCGGGTCTGATGTGCTCAGGGTGCGGTCAGCTGTCTGGGTGTTGGTCAGCAGGTCCGGGCTCAGGTTGTGTCAGACAGTGCATTAGTGCCCAGGTTAGACTATATAATTTGGGTACATTCGAGTGCCGTGTAGGTTTATCTTCATTTAAGCTGCCTGGTCAGCTCATTAGGCAATATATTTTTTCTAGAGGGCAGGCAGAGTGCTTCATTGTCGGTCCGGAATTGCCAAACATGAGGGCTTCGGGGCCAGGAGAGTGAGGACGGAAGTCTGAGAACACAAGCTAGACTTCGGATTCAGGGTGAGGGCACGGCAGGTACCCCCTGCAGATCTGAACCAATATCTCATGCATCTGAAGTCAGGGCGAGGATCCGAGGTTGGCTCAGGTTGGAGTTTCTGTGCATGACGGCCCCTTCATGAAGGGAGCGGAATCTCGAGGCCATGGAGGTTTTCCACGTTGGGAGATGTGGGATGCCCCCTTCAAGGATTCCTTCTGCGGGACAATTGAGACCTGTTGGACAGCTCCAGGACATCCCATATGGAATGACACCAGAGCACCGTTCGAGGATGGATGCCTGGGAAGTCCGCCTCGCCTTCCAATTGTCTCCTAGCAACAAGACAGTTTAGATCTAATGGATCTGCGGGAGCAACCGGGGTGGCTGAGTTGAAATGCACTTTCCAGAGGATGGGTCCTAATGTGTGTTTGTGTCCATGAGGGCCTTGGAATGGGGAGGTGGCACCGGGACCCTGAAGTATTCTCCTAAGCTTTGGCATAGCTCCCATGCACAAGTTTCCTTGTGGAGACGAGATTTGTTCTGATGGGTGCCTCAGGAAATCCCCTCTGCTGGTTTTGGAATCAAGGCTTTTGAGGAGACATGCCTGTAAACCAAAGCAATGGATCCGATAATGGCCTCGGGTCCTGTCTGGTTCAATCTTCTCTGTATGAGTGGAGGTAGATGAGTGGAGGTAGATGCTCAGCCGGTATCAACCGCCCTTTTTTGTCCCGGGCGACCTACACTATTGGGATGGCCTCAGGGACTTTGGAGGGTTCTCCTAATTTGTACGATTTTTGACAATGGAATGGGCAGAATTCCCATGGATTGGGTGGGGGCAGTCCTAATGTGTGGCTCCAGGGGCCCCAGCCTGGAGGGAGTGTGGCCCAGTACTTTGAGGACAGAAGACTGAAAACACAAACTCAGCTTAAGTTTGGGGACGTAGGTATGGCACGCCCGATCTACAAACCATGAGAAGAACTCTTCAGGATATGAAGAATGAGCGAGTCTGAGTCGCAAGCTCAGGCTTTTGTCTCTGGATTTTGTTTCAGCCTTGGCCGTGGAATGTTGGGGAGGTCTCATGGGCCATGGACGAATCTTCCTCTCTGTGGATTTGGCCCGATCCCAATTGTTTTTCGTCAATCTGTGGGATGGGAGGACTCCTTTCAGGTTTGTTACCTCTGGTGTCCCACCGAAAGAGGAATTCCATAGCAGAGCCCTGGGGAAGAGTGAAGGGACACCCCGAACTATGGTTAAAATTTGGGGCCTAGGGGCATGGCAAGCCCAATATGCTGTCTCTTCATATAGGCCCTGAGAGGCCTTACCTGAGGACTGGGCTCAGGCTGAGGGTCACAATGTGTGTTTGTGACCAATGTGGCCCGCAAGCATGGGCTGGGCCTCATGGGCCACGCTTGTTTCAACTACACTGAACGTTGGACAACATGCCAACCACAAGGTTTCTTGCCATGGGGAAAGAGTTCTGATTTCTGCATCATTTTCAACCCTGGTCAGTGGTTGGAGATAAGGTCTAGGTTCTGGAGCCTGAAAACCGCAGTTGGGAAGAGATGACGACCTAAGGCCATGGCGGGTCCGATGTGCTCAGTGTGCGGCCAGCTGTCTGGGTGGGACCAGGAGGTCCAGGCTCAGGCTGGGTCAGAAGGGGAAATAGTGCCCAGGTCAGCCTATATGTTTGGGGTACAGCCGATTGGCATGCAGGTTGATCCTCATTGGGGTTTCGGGGTAGACCTGAGGGCAATGTTTTACTTCGGTAGGGCAGGCAGAGTGCGGCATTGTAGTTCTGGATTGCCAAACTGGAGGGCTTGTGGGCCAGTAGTCTGAGGACAGAGTCTGAGAACCCAAGCTAGGCCTAGGTTTCTGGGTGAGGATATGGCAGGCACAATCTACAGACCTCAATAGAGATCTCGTGCATCTGAAGTCAGGGCAAGGATCAGACGATCGCTCAGGTTGGACTTTCTGCCCTGATGGCCCTTTCTTGAAGGGGGTTGGATCACGAGGACATGGGGGTTTTCCCACGATGGGAGTTGTGAGAAGCTCCAAACTGCAAAGATTCTTCTGCAGGACAATTGAGACCTGTTGGTTGGCTCCAGGCCAACGATTCCGAGCAGTGTTCTAAGGATGGATGGCTGGGTAGCCCACCTCGCATTCCAATTGTCTCCAAGCAACAAGACAGGTTAGATCTGCTGGATGTGGGGGGCAACCGAGGAGGCTGAGTTGAAATGGACTCTCCTGTGGATGTGTCCTAATATGTTTTTGTGTCTATGTAGACCTTCGAATGAAGCGGTGGCCCTGGGGCCCTGAAGGGTTCTCCTAAACAGAGGCTTTGACACAGCTCCAATGTGCAGGTTTCCCAAGTGTAGATGAGATTTGTTCTGATGGGTGAGTCAAGAAACATTCATATGCTGGTATTGAAATCCAGGCCTCTGAGGAGAGTTTCCTGGAAACCAAAGCAATGGATCCGATTAGTGCCTAGGGGCCTGTTCGTTCCTTTTTACCTCTGGGGACATCAGTCTACGGGTCTGAGTGCAGGTAGGTGCTCAGATGGGCTCAGATTGCCCCCTGTTTGTCCTGGGAAGCCACAACTATTGGGATGGCCTCAGGGACTTTGGAGGTTATCCTACTAGTAGGGTTGTGGCCATTGGAATGGGCACATACAATTCCCTTGGAGAGGGCAAGTACAGTCCTCAGGTTTGGCTCCAGGGCCCTGAGCCTGTAGGGTGTGTAGGCCAGAGCTGTTTGGACAGTTGTCTGAAAACACAAACTCGGCTTATGTTTTGGGTCATAGGTATGGCAGGACTGATCTACAGACCATGAGGAGAACACTTCGGGATATGAAAAAAGGGCGACTGTGAGGCTCTTGCTCAAGTTTTTGTCTCTGGATATCGTGTCACTCATGGTCGTGATATTGCCGGGTGACTTCATGGGAAATGGACGAGTCTTACTCTCTGGGGGTTCGGTCCCGTCCAAAGAGTTTGCGGTCATTCTGGGGATGGAAGAAGTCCGTTTTTTTGTTGTTGTTGTCGATTTGTTTCATTTTGTTTTTCAACCTCAGATGTCCCACCAAATGAGGGATTCCAGAGTAGAGCCCTGGGGTGGGGCGACTGGACAACCAGAAATCTGGTTAAAAATTGGGGACTAGGGACATGTCAAGCCCATTATGACATCTAATGGTCCAGCCACTGAGAGGACTTACTAGAGGACAGGACTCACGCTGAGGTCACAATGCGTGTTTATGCTCTCGTCGCACTCAAGAATGGGCGGGGCCTCAGGGTGAATGCTGTTTTCTCCTACACTGAACGTTGGACAACATGCCAACCACAAGGTTTCTTGCCATGCGTCAGGAAGAGTTCTGATTTCTGCATCACAGTCACCCGTGGGCAGTGATTGGAGATAAAGTCTAGGTTCTGAAGCCTGAAAACTGAGGTAGGGAAGAGATGATGACCTAAGGCCAGGGCGGGTCTGATGTGCTCAGGGTGCGGTCAGCTGTCTGGGTGTTGGTCAGCAGGTCCGGGCTCAGGTTGTGTCAGACAGTGCATTAGTGCCCAGGTTAGACTATATAATTTGGGTACATTCGAGTGCCGTGTAGGTTTATCTTCATTTAAGCTGCCTGGTCAGCTCATTAGGCAATATATTTTTTCTAGAGGGCAGGCAGAGTGCTTCATTGTCGGTCCGGAATTGCCAAACATGAGGGCTTCGGGGCCAGGAGAGTGAGGACGTAAGTCTGAGAACACAAGCTAGACTTCGGATTCAGGGTGAGGGCACGGCAGGTACCCCCTGCAGATCTGAACCAATATCTCATGCATCTGAAGTCAGGGCGAGGATCCGACGTTGGCTCAGGTTGGAGTTTCTGTGCATGACGGCCCCTTCATGAAGGGAGCGGAATCTCGAGGCCATGGAGGTTTTCCACGTTGGGAGATGTGGGATGCCCCCTTCAAGGATTCCTTCTGCGGGACAATTGAGACCTGTTGGACAGCTCCAGGACATCCCATATGGAATGACACCAGAGCACCGTTCGAGGATGGATGCCTGGGAAGTCCGCCTCGCCTTCCAATTGTCTCCTAGCAACAAGACAGTTTAGATCTAATGGATCTGCGGGAGCAACCGGGGTGGCTGAGTTGAAATGCACTTTCCAGAGGATGGGTCCTAATGTGTGTTTGTGTCCATGAGGGCCTTGGAATGGGGAGGTGGCACCGGGACCCTGAAGTATTCTCCTAAGCTTTGGCATAGCTCCCATGCACAAGTTTCCTTGTGGAGACGAGATTTGTTCTGATGGGTGCCTCAGGAAATCCCCTCTGCTGGTTTTGGAATCAAGGCTTTTGAGGAGACATGCCTGTAAACCAAAGCAATGGATCCGATAATGGCCTCGGGTCCTGTCTGGTTCAATCTTCTCTGTATGAGTGGAGGTAGATGAGTGGAGGTAGATGCTCAGCCGGTATCAACCGCCCTTTTTTGTCCCGGGCGACCTACACTATTGGGATGGCCTCAGGGACTTTGGAGGGTTCTCCTAATTTGTACGATTTTTGACAATGGAATGGGCAGAATTCCCATGGATTGGGTGGGGGCAGTCCTAATGTGTGGCTCCAGGGGCCCCAGCCTGGAGGGAGTGTGGCCCAGTACTTTGAGGACAGAAGACTGAAAACACAAACTCAGCTTAAGTTTGGGGACGTAGGTATGGCACGCCCGATCTACAAACCATGAGAAGAACTCTTCAGGATATGAAGAATGAGCGAGTCTGAGTCGCAAGCTCAGGCTTTTGTCTCTGGATTTTGTTTCAGCCTTGGCCGTGGAATGTTGGGGAGGTCTCATGGGCCATGGACGAATCTTCCTCTCTGTGGATTTGGCCCGATCCCAATTGTTTTTCGTCAATCTGTGGGATGGGAGGACTCCTTTCAGGTTTGTTACCTCTGGTGTCCCACCGAAAGAGGAATTCCATAGCAGAGCCCTGGGGAAGAGTGAAGGGACACCCCGAACTATGGTTAAAATTTGGGGCCTAGGGGCATGGCAAGCCCAATATGCTGTCTCTTCATATAGGCCCTGAGAGGCCTTACCTGAGGACTGGGCTCAGGCTGAGGGTCACAATGTGTGTTTGTGACCAATGTGGCCCGCAAGCATGGGCTGGGCCTCATGGGCCACGCTTGTTTCAACTACACTGAACGTTGGACAACATGCCAACCACAAGGTTTCTTGCCATGGGGAAAGAGTTCTGATTTCTGCATCATTTTCAACCCTGGTCAGTGGTTGGAGATAAGGTCTAGGTTCTGGAGCCTGAAAACCGCAGTTGGGAAGAGATGACGACCTAAGGCCATGGCGGGTCCGATGTGCTCAGTGTGCGGCCAGCTGTCTGGGTGGGACCAGGAGGTCCAGGCTCAGGCTGGGTCAGAAGGGGAAATAGTGCCCAGGTCAGCCTATATGTTTGGGGTACAGCCGATTGGCATGCAGGTTGATCCTCATTGGGGTTTCGGGGTAGACCTGAGGGCAATGTTTTACTTCGGTAGGGCAGGCAGAGTGCGGCATTGTAGTTCTGGATTGCCAAACTGGAGGGCTTGTGGGCCAGTAGTCTGAGGACAGAGTCTGAGAACCCAAGCTAGGCCTAGGTTTCTGGGTGAGGATATGGCAGGCACAATCTACAGACCTCAATAGAGATCTCGTGCATCTGAAGTCAGGGCAAGGATCAGACGATCGCTCAGGTTGGACTTTCTGCCCTGATGGCCCTTTCTTGAAGGGGGTTGGATCACGAGGACATGGGGGTTTTCCCACGATGGGAGTTGTGAGAAGCTCCAAACTGCAAAGATTCTTCTGCAGGACAATTGAGACCTGTTGGTTGGCTCCAGGCCAACGATTCCGAGCAGGGTTCTAAGGATGGATGGCTGGGTAGCCCACCTCGCATTCCAATTGTCTCCAAGCAACAAGACAGGTTAGATCTGCTGGATGTGGGGGGCAACCGAGGAGGCTGAGTTGAAATGGACTCTCCTGTGGATGTGTCCTAATATGTTTTTGTGTCTATGGAGACCTTCGAATGAAGCGGTGGCCCTGGGGCCCTGAAGGGTTCTCCTAAACAGAGGCTTTGACACAGCTCCAATGTGCAGGTTTCCCAAGTGTAGATGAGATTTGTTATGATGGGTGAGTCAAGAAACATTCATATGCTGGTATTGAAATCCAGGCCTCTGAGGAGAGTTTCCTGGAAACCAAAGCAATGGATCCGATTAGTGCCTAGGGGCCTGTTCGTTCCTTTTTACCTCTGGGGACATCAGTCTACGGGTCTGAGTGCAGGTAGGTGCTCAGATGGGCTCAGATTGCCCCCTGTTTGTCCTGGGAAGCCACAACTATTGGGATGGCCTCAGGGACTTTGGAGGTTATCCTACTAGTAGGGTTGTGGCCATTGGAATGGGCACATACAATTCCCTTGGAGAGGGCAAGTACAGTCCTCAGGTTTGGCTCCAGGGCCCTGAGCCTGTAGGGTGTGTAGGCAAGAGCTGTTTGGACAGTTGTCTGAAAACACAAACTCGGCTTATGTTTTGGGTCATAGGTATGGCAGGACTGATCTACAGACCATGAGGAGAACACTTCGGGATATGAAAAAAGGGCGACTGTGAGGCTCTTGCTCAAGTTTTTGTCTCTGGATATCGTGTCACTCATGGTCGTGATATTGCCGGGTGACTTCATGGGAAATGGACGAGTCTTACTCTCTGGGGGTTCGGTCCCGTCCAAAGAGTTTGCGGTCATTCTGGGGATGGAAGAAGTCCGTTTTTTTGTTGTTGTTGTCGATTTGTTTCATTTTGTTTTTCAACCTCAGATGTCCCACCAAATGAGGGATTCCAGAGTAGAGCCCTGGGGTGGGGCGACTGGACAACCAGAAATCTGGTTAAAAATTGGGGACTAGGGACATGTCAAGCCCATTATGACATCTAATGGTCCAGCCACTGAGAGGACTTACTAGAGGACAGGACTCACGCTGAGGTCACAATGCGTGTTTATGCTCTCGTCGCACTCAAGAATGGGCGGGGCCTCAGGGTGAATGCTGTTTTCTCCTACACTGAACGTTGGACAACATGCCAACCACAAGGTTTCTTGCCATGCGTCAGGAAGAGTTCTGATTTCTGCATCACAGTCACCCGTGGGCAGTGATTGGAGATAAAGTCTAGGTTCTGAAGCCTGAAAACTGAGGTAGGGAAGAGATGATGACCTAAGGCCAGGGCGGGTCTGATGTGCTCAGGGTGCGGTCAGCTGTCTGGGTGTTGGTCAGCAGGTCCGGGCTCAGGTTGTGTCAGACAGTGCATTAGTGCCCAGGTTAGACTATATAATTTGGGTACATTCGAGTGCCGTGTAGGTTTATCTTCATTTAAGCTGCCTGGTCAGCTCATTAGGCAATATATTTTTTCTAGAGGGCAGGCAGAGTGCTTCATTGTCGGTCCGGAATTGCCAAACATGAGGGCTTCGGGGCCAGGAGAGTGAGGACGGAAGTCTGAGAACACAAGCTAGACTTCGGATTCAGGGTGAGGGCACGGCAGGTACCCCCTGCAGATCTGAACCAATATCTCATGCATCTGAAGTCAGGGCGAGGATCCGAGGTTGGCTCAGGTTGGAGTTTCTGTGCATGACGGCCCCTTCATGAAGGGAGCGGAATCTCGAGGCCATGGAGGTTTTCCACGTTGGGAGATGTGGGATGCCCCCTTCAAGGATTCCTTCTGCGGGACAATTGAGACCTGTTGGACAGCTCCAGGACATCCCATATGGAATGACACCAGAGCACCGTTCGAGGATGGATGCCTGGGAAGTCCGCCTCGCCTTCCAATTGTCTCCTAGCAACAAGACAGTTTAGATCTAATGGATCTGCGGGAGCAACCGGGGTGGCTGAGTTGAAATGCACTTTCCAGAGGATGGGTCCTAATGTGTGTTTGTGTCCATGAGGGCCTTGGAATGGGGAGGTGGCACCGGGACCCTGAAGTATTCTCCTAAGCTTTGGCATAGCTCCCATGCACAAGTTTCCTTGTGGAGACGAGATTTGTTCTGATGGGTGCCTCAGGAAATCCCCTCTGCTGGTTTTGGAATCAAGGCTTTTGAGGAGACATGCCTGTAAACCAAAGCAATGGATCCGATAATGGCCTCGGGTCCTGTCTGGTTCAATCTTCTCTGTATGAGTGGAGGTAGATGAGTGGAGGTAGATGCTCAGCCGGTATCAACCGCCCTTTTTTGTCCCGGGCGACCTACACTATTGGGATGGCCTCAGGGACTTTGGAGGGTTCTCCTAATTTGTACGATTTTTGACAATGGAATGGGCAGAATTCCCATGGATTGGGTGGGGGCAGTCCTAATGTGTGGCTCCAGGGGCCCCAGCCTGGAGGGAGTGTGGCCCAGTACTTTGAGGACAGAAGACTGAAAACACAAACTCAGCTTAAGTTTGGGGACGTAGGTATGGCACGCCCGATCTACAAACCATGAGAAGAACTCTTCAGGATATGAAGAATGAGCGAGTCTGAGTCGCAAGCTCAGGCTTTTGTCTCTGGATTTTGTTTCAGCCTTGGCCGTGGAATGTTGGGGAGGTCTCATGGGCCATGGACGAATCTTCCTCTCTGTGGATTTGGCCCGATCCCAATTGTTTTTCGTCAATCTGTGGGATGGGAGGACTCCTTTCAGGTTTGTTACCTCTGGTGTCCCACCGAAAGAGGAATTCCATAGCAGAGCCCTGGGGAAGAGTGAAGGGACACCCCGAACTATGGTTAAAATTTGGGGCCTAGGGGCATGGCAAGCCCAATATGCTGTCTCTTCATATAGGCCCTGAGAGGCCTTACCTGAGGACTGGGCTCAGGCTGAGGGTCACAATGTGTGTTTGTGACCAATGTGGCCCGCAAGCATGGGCTGGGCCTCATGGGCCACGCTTGTTTCAACTACACTGAACGTTGGACAACATGCCAACCACAAGGTTTCTTGCCATGGGGAAAGAGTTCTGATTTCTGCATCATTTTCAACCCTGGTCAGTGGTTGGAGATAAGGTCTAGGTTCTGGAGCCTGAAAACCGCAGTTGGGAAGAGATGACGACCTAAGGCCATGGCGGGTCCGATGTGCTCAGTGTGCGGCCAGCTGTCTGGGTGGGACCAGGAGGTCCAGGCTCAGGCTGGGTCAGAAGGGGAAATAGTGCCCAGGTCAGCCTATATGTTTGGGGTACAGCCGATTGGCATGCAGGTTGATCCTCATTGGGGTTTCGGGGTAGACCTGAGGGCAATGTTTTACTTCGGTAGGGCAGGCAGAGTGCGGCATTGTAGTTCTGGATTGCCAAACTGGAGGGCTTGTGGGCCAGTAGTCTGAGGACAGAGTCTGAGAACCCAAGCTAGGCCTAGGTTTCTGGGTGAGGATATGGCAGGCACAATCTACAGACCTCAATAGAGATCTCGTGCATCTGAAGTCAGGGCAAGGATCAGACGATCGCTCAGGTTGGACTTTCTGCCCTGATGGCCCTTTCTTGAAGGGGGTTGGATCACGAGGACATGGGGGTTTTCCCACGATGGGAGTTGTGAGAAGCTCCAAACTGCAAAGATTCTTCTGCAGGACAATTGAGACCTGTTGGTTGGCTCCAGGCCAACGATTCCGAGCAGGGTTCTAAGGATGGATGGCTGGGTAGCCCACCTCGCATTCCAATTGTCTCCAAGCAACAAGACAGGTTAGATCTGCTGGATGTGGGGGGCAACCGAGGAGGCTGAGTTGAAATGGACTCTCCTGTGGATGTGTCCTAATATGTTTTTGTGTCTATGGAGACCTTCGAATGAAGCGGTGGCCCTGGGGCCCTGAAGGGTTCTCCTAAACAGAGGCTTTGACACAGCTCCAATGTGCAGGTTTCCCAAGTGTAGATGAGATTTGTTCTGATGGGTGAGTCAAGAAACATTCATATGCTGGTATTGAAATCCAGGCCTCTGAGGAGAGTTTCCTGGAAACCAAAGCAATGGATCCGATTAGTGCCTAGGGGCCTGTTCGTTCCTTTTTACCTCTGGGGACATCAGTCTACGGGTCTGAGTGCAGGTAGGTGCTCAGATGGGCTCAGATTGCCCCCTGTTTGTCCTGGGAAGCCACAACTATTGGGATGGCCTCAGGGACTTTGGAGGTTATCCTACTAGTAGGGTTGTGGCCATTGGAATGGGCACATACAATTCCCTTGGAGAGGGCAAGTACAGTCCTCAGGTTTGGCTCCAGGGCCCTGAGCCTGTAGGGTGTGTAGGCAAGAGCTGTTTGGACAGTTGTCTGAAAACACAAACTCGGCTTATGTTTTGGGTCATAGGTATGGCAGGACTGATCTACAGACCATGAGGAGAACACTTCGGGATATGAAAAAAGGGCGACTGTGAGGCTCTTGCTCAAGTTTTTGTCTCTGGATATCGTGTCACTCATGGTCGTGATATTGCCGGGTGACTTCATGGGAAATGGACGAGTCTTACTCTCTGGGGGTTCGGTCCCGTCCAAAGAGTTTGCGGTCATTCTGGGGATGGAAGAAGTCCGTTTTTTTGTTGTTGTTGTCGATTTGTTTCATTTTGTTTTTCAACCTCAGATGTCCCACCAAATGAGGGATTCCAGAGTAGAGCCCTGGGGTGGGGCGACTGGACAACCAGAAATCTGGTTAAAAATTGGGGACTAGGGACATGTCAAGCCCATTATGACATCTAATGGTCCAGCCACTGAGAGGACTTACTAGAGGACAGGACTCACGCTGAGGTCACAATGCGTGTTTATGCTCTCGTCGCACTCAAGAATGGGCGGGGCCTCAGGGTGAATGCTGTTTTCTCCTACACTGAACGTTGGACAACATGCCAACCACAAGGTTTCTTGCCATGCGTCAGGAAGAGTTCTGATTTCTGCATCACAGTCACCCGTGGGCAGTGATTGGAGATAAAGTCTAGGTTCTGAAGCCTGAAAACTGAGGTAGGGAAGAGATGATGACCTAAGGCCAGGGCGGGTCTGATGTGCTCAGGGTGCGGTCAGCTGTCTGGGTGTTGGTCAGCAGGTCCGGGCTCAGGTTGTGTCAGACAGTGCATTAGTGCCCAGGTTAGACTATATAATTTGGGTACATTCGAGTGCCGTGTAGGTTTATCTTCATTTAAGCTGCCTGGTCAGCTCATTAGGCAATATATTTTTTCTAGAGGGCAGGCAGAGTGCTTCATTGTCGGTCCGGAATTGCCAAACATGAGGGCTTCGGGGCCAGGAGAGTGAGGACGGAAGTCTGAGAACACAAGCTAGACTTCGGATTCAGGGTGAGGGCACGGCAGGTACCCCCTGCAGATCTGAACCAATATCTCATGCATCTGAAGTCAGGGCGAGGATCCGAGGTTGGCTCAGGTTGGAGTTTCTGTGCATGACGGCCCCTTCATGAAGGGAGCGGAATCTCGAGGCCATGGAGGTTTTCCACGTTGGGAGATGTGGGATGCCCCCTTCAAGGATTCCTTCTGCGGGACAATTGAGACCTGTTGGACAGCTCCAGGACATCCCATATGGAATGACACCAGAGCACCGTTCGAGGATGGATGCCTGGGAAGTCCGCCTCGCCTTCCAATTGTCTCCTAGCAACAAGACAGTTTAGATCTAATGGATCTGCGGGAGCAACCGGGGTGGCTGAGTTGAAATGCACTTTCCAGAGGATGGGTCCTAATGTGTGTTTGTGTCCATGAGGGCCTTGGAATGGGGAGGTGGCACCGGGACCCTGAAGTATTCTCCTAAGCTTTGGCATAGCTCCCATGCACAAGTTTCCTTGTGGAGACGAGATTTGTTCTGATGGGTGCCTCAGGAAATCCCCTCTGCTGGTTTTGGAATCAAGGCTTTTGAGGAGACATGCCTGTAAACCAAAGCAATGGATCCGATAATGGCCTCGGGTCCTGTCTGGTTCAATCTTCTCTGTATGAGTGGAGGTAGATGAGTGGAGGTAGATGCTCAGCCGGTATCAACCGCCCTTTTTTGTCCCGGGCGACCTACACTATTGGGATGGCCTCAGGGACTTTGGAGGGTTCTCCTAATTTGTACGATTTTTGACAATGGAATGGGCAGAATTCCCATGGATTGGGTGGGGGCAGTCCTAATGTGTGGCTCCAGGGGCCCCAGCCTGGAGGGAGTGTGGCCCAGTACTTTGAGGACAGAAGACTGAAAACACAAACTCAGCTTAAGTTTGGGGACGTAGGTATGGCACGCCCGATCTACAAACCATGAGAAGAACTCTTCAGGATATGAAGAATGAGCGAGTCTGAGTCGCAAGCTCAGGCTTTTGTCTCTGGATTTTGTTTCAGCCTTGGCCGTGGAATGTTGGGGAGGTCTCATGGGCCATGGACGAATCTTCCTCTCTGTGGATTTGGCCCGATCCCAATTGTTTTTCGTCAATCTGTGGGATGGGAGGACTCCTTTCAGGTTTGTTACCTCTGGTGTCCCACCGAAAGAGGAATTCCATAGCAGAGCCCTGGGGAAGAGTGAAGGGACACCCCGAACTATGGTTAAAATTTGGGGCCTAGGGGCATGGCAAGCCCAATATGCTGTCTCTTCATATAGGCCCTGAGAGGCCTTACCTGAGGACTGGGCTCAGGCTGAGGGTCACAATGTGTGTTTGTGACCAATGTGGCCCGCAAGCATGGGCTGGGCCTCATGGGCCACGCTTGTTTCAACTACACTGAACGTTGGACAACATGCCAACCACAAGGTTTCTTGCCATGGGGAAAGAGTTCTGATTTCTGCATCATTTTCAACCCTGGTCAGTGGTTGGAGATAAGGTCTAGGTTCTGGAGCCTGAAAACCGCAGTTGGGAAGAGATGACGACCTAAGGCCATGGCGGGTCCGATGTGCTCAGTGTGCGGCCAGCTGTCTGGGTGGGACCAGGAGGTCCAGGCTCAGGCTGGGTCAGAAGGGGAAATAGTGCCCAGGTCAGCCTATATGTTTGGGGTACAGCCGATTGGCATGCAGGTTGATCCTCATTGGGGTTTCGGGGTAGACCTGAGGGCAATGTTTTACTTCGGTAGGGCAGGCAGAGTGCGGCATTGTAGTTCTGGATTGCCAAACTGGAGGGCTTGTGGGCCAGTAGTCTGAGGACAGAGTCTGAGAACCCAAGCTAGGCCTAGGTTTCTGGGTGAGGATATGGCAGGCACAATCTACAGACCTCAATAGAGATCTCGTGCATCTGAAGTCAGGGCAAGGATCAGACGATCGCTCAGGTTGGACTTTCTGCCCTGATGGCCCTTTCTTGAAGGGGGTTGGATCACGAGGACATGGGGGTTTTCCCACGATGGGAGTTGTGAGAAGCTCCAAACTGCAAAGATTCTTCTGCAGGACAATTGAGACCTGTTGGTTGGCTCCAGGCCAACGATTCCGAGCAGGGTTCTAAGGATGGATGGCTGGGTAGCCCACCTCGCATTCCAATTGTCTCCAAGCAACAAGACAGGTTAGATCTGCTGGATGTGGGGGGCAACCGAGGAGGCTGAGTTGAAATGGACTCTCCTGTGGATGTGTCCTAATATGTTTTTGTGTCTATGGAGACCTTCGAATGAAGCGGTGGCCCTGGGGCCCTGAAGGGTTCTCCTAAACAGAGGCTTTGACACAGCTCCAATGTGCAGGTTTCCCAAGTGTAGATGAGATTTGTTCTGATGGGTGAGTCAAGAAACATTCATATGCTGGTATTGAAATCCAGGCCTCTGAGGAGAGTTTCCTGGAAACCAAAGCAATGGATCCGATTAGTGCCTAGGGGCCTGTTCGTTCCTTTTTACCTCTGGGGACATCAGTCTACGGGTCTGAGTGCAGGTAGGTGCTCAGATGGGCTCAGATTGCCCCCTGTTTGTCCTGGGAAGCCACAACTATTGGGATGGCCTCAGGGACTTTGGAGGTTATCCTACTAGTAGGGTTGTGGCCATTGGAATGGGCACATACAATTCCCTTGGAGAGGGCAAGTACAGTCCTCAGGTTTGGCTCCAGGGCCCTGAGCCTGTAGGGTGTGTAGGCCAGAGCTGTTTGGACAGTTGTCTGAAAACACAAACTCGGCTTATGTTTTGGGTCATAGGTATGGCAGGACTGATCTACAGACCATGAGGAGAACACTTCGGGATATGAAAAAAGGGCGACTGTGAGGCTCTTGCTCAAGTTTTTGTCTCTGGATATCGTGTCACTCATGGTCGTGATATTGCCGGGTGACTTCATGGGAAATGGACGAGTCTTACTCTCTGGGGGTTCGGTCCCGTCCAAAGAGTTTGCGGTCATTCTGGGGATGGAAGAAGTCCGGTTTTTTGTTGTTGTTGTCGATTTGTTTCATTTTGTTTTTCAACCTCAGATGTCCCACCAAATGAGGGATTCCAGAGTAGAGCCCTGGGGTGGGGCGACTGGACAACCAGAAATCTGGTTAAAAATTGGGGACTAGGGACATGTCAAGCCCATTATGACATCTAATGGTCCAGCCACTGAGAGGACTTACTAGAGGACAGGACTCACGCTGAGGTCACAATGCGTGTTTATGCTCTCGTCGCACTCAAGAATGGGCGGGGCCTCAGGGTGAATGCTGTTTTCTCCTACACTGAACGTTGGACAACATGCCAACCACAAGGTTTCTTGCCATGCGTCAGGAAGAGTTCTGATTTCTGCATCACAGTCACCCGTGGGCAGTGATTGGAGATAAAGTCTAGGTTCTGAAGCCTGAAAACTGAGGTAGGGAAGAGATGATGACCTAAGGCCAGGGCGGGTCTGATGTGCTCAGGGTGCGGTCAGCTGTCTGGGTGTTGGTCAGCAGGTCCGGGCTCAGGTTGTGTCAGACAGTGCATTAGTGCCCAGGTTAGACTATATAATTTGGGTACATTCGAGTGCCGTGTAGGTTTATCTTCATTTAAGCTGCCTGGTCAGCTCATTAGGCAATATATTTTTTCTAGAGGGCAGGCAGAGTGCTTCATTGTCGGTCCGGAATTGCCAAACATGAGGGCTTCGGGGCCAGGAGAGTGAGGACGGAAGTCTGAGAACACAAGCTAGACTTCGGATTCAGGGTGAGGGCACGGCAGGTACCCCCTGCAGATCTGAACCAATATCTCATGCATCTGAAGTCAGGGCGAGGATCCGACGTTGGTTCAGGTTGGAGTTTCTGTGCATGACGGCCCCTTCATGAAGGGAGCGGAATCTCGAGGCCATGGAGGTTTTCCACGTTGGGAGATGTGGGATGCCCCCTTCAAGGATTCCTTCTGCGGGACAATTGAGACCTGTTGGACAGCTCCAGGACATCCCGTATGGAATGACTCCAGAGCACCGTTCGAGGATGGATGCCTGGGAAGTCCGCCTCGCCTTCCAATTGTCTCCTAGCAACAAGACAGTTTAGATCTAATGGATCTGCGGGAGCAACCGGGGTGGCTGAGTTGAAATGCACTTTACAGAGGATGGGTCCTAATGTGTGTTTGTGTCCATGAGGGCCTTGGAATGGGGAGGTGGCACCGGGACCCTGAAGTATTCTCCTAAGCTTTGGCATAGCTCCCATGCACAAGTTTCCTTGTGGAGACGAGATTTGTTCTGATGGGTGCCTCAGGAAATCCCCTCTGCTGGTTTTGGAATCCAGGCTTTTGAGGAGACATGCCTGTAAACCAAAGCAATGGATCCGATAATGGCCTCGGGTCCTGTCTGGTTCAATCTTCTTGGTATGAGTGGAGGTAGATGAGTGGAGGTAGATGCTCAGCTGGTATCAACCGCCCTTTTTTGTCCCGGGCGACCTACACTATTGGGATGGCCTCAGGGACTTTGGAGGGTTCTCCTAATTTGTACGATTTTTGACAATGGAATGGGCAGAATTCCCATGGATTGGGTGGGGGCAGTCCTAATGTGTGGCTCCAGGGGCCCCAGCCTGGAGGGAGTGTGGCCCAGGACTTTGAGGACAGAAGACTGAAAACACAAACTCAGCTTAAGTTTGGGGACGTAGGTATGGCACGCCCGATCTACAAACCATGAGACGAACTCTTCAGGATATGAAGAATGAGCGAGTCTGAGTCGCAAGCTCAGGCTTTTGTCTCTGGATTTTGTTTCAGCCTTGGCCGTGGAATGTTGGGGAGGTCTCATGGGCCATGGACGAATCTTCCTCTCTGTGGATTTGGCCCGATCCCAATTGTTTTTCATCAATCTGTGGGATGGGAGGACTCCTTTCAGGTTTGTTATCTCTGGTGTCCCACCAAAAGAGGAATTCCATAGCAGAGCCCTGGGGAAGAGTGAAGGGACACCCCGAACTATGGTTAAAATTTGGGGCCTAGGGGCATGGCAAGCCCAATATGCTGTCTCTTCATATAGGCCCTGAGAGGCCTTACCTGAGGACTGGGCTCAGGCTGAGGGTCACAATGTGTGTTTGTGACCAATGTGGCCCGCAAGCATGGGCTGGGCCTCATGGGCCACGCTTGTTTCAACTACACTGAACGTTGGACCACATGCCAAGCACAAGGTTTCTTGCCATGGGGAAAGAGTTCTGATTTCTGCATCATTTTCAACCCTGGGCAGTGGTTGGTTATAAGGTCTAGGTTCTGGAGCCTGAAAACCGCAGTTGGGAAGAGATGACGACCTAAGGCCATGGCGGGTCCGATGTGCTCAGTGTGCGGCCAGCTGTCTGGGTGGGACCAGGAGGTCCAGGCTCAGGCTGGGTCAGAAGGGGAAATAGTGCCCAGGTCAGCCTATATGTTTGGGGTACAGCCGATTGGCATGCAGGTTGATCCTCATTTGGGGTTTCGGGGTAGCCCTGAGGGCAATGTTTTACTTCTGTAGGGCAGGCAGAGTGCGGCATTGTAGTTCTGGATTGCCAAACTGGAGGGCTTGTGGGCCAGTAGTCTGAGGACAGAGTCTGAGAACCCAAGCTAGGCCTAGGTTTCTGGGTGAGGATATGGCAGGCACAATCTACAGACCTCAATAGAGATCTCGTGCATCTGAAGTCAGGGCAAGGATCAGACGATCGCTCAGGTTGGACTTTCTGCCCTGATGGCCCTTTCTTGAAGGGGGTTGGATCACGAGGACATGGGGGTTTTCCCACGATGGGAGTTGTGAGAAGCTCCAAACTGCAAAGATTCTTCTGCAGGACAATTGAGACCTGTTGGTTGGCTCCAGGCCAACGATTCCGAGCAGGGTTCTAAGGATGGATGGCTGGGTAGCCCACCTCGCATTCCAATTGTCTCCAAGCAACAAGACAGGTTAGATCTGCTGGATGTGGGGGGCAACCGAGGAGGCTGAGTTGAAATGGACTCTCCTGTGGATGTGTCCTAATATGTTTTTGTGTCTATGGAGACCTTGGAATGAAGCGGTGGCCCTGGGGCCCTGAAGGGTTCTCCTAAACAGAGGCTTTGACACAGCTCCAATGTGCAGGTTTCCCAAGTGTAGATGAGATTTGTTCTGATGGGTGAGTCAAGAAACATTCATATGCTGGTATTGAAATCCAGGCCTCTGAGGAGAGTTTCCTGGAAACCAAAGCAATGGATCCGATTAGTGCCTAGGGGCCTGTTCGTTCCTTTTTACCTCTGGGGACATCAGTCTACGGGTCTGAGTGCAGGTAGGTGCTCAGATGGGCTCAGATTGCCCCCTGTTTGTCCTGGGAAGCCACAACTATTGGGATGGCCTCAGGGACTTTGGAGGTTATCCTACTAGTAGGGTTGTGGCCATTGGAATGGGCACATACAATTCCCTTGGAGAGGGCAAGTACAGTCCTCAGGTTTGGCTCCAGGGCCCTGAGCCTGTAGGGTGTGTAGGCCAGAGCTGTTTGGACAGTTGTCTGAAAACACAAACTCGGCTTATGTTTTGGGTCATAGGTATGGCAGGACTGATCTACAGACCATGAGGAGAACACTTCGGGATATGAAAAAAGGGCGAGTGTGAGGCTCTTGCTCAAGTTTTTGTCTCTGGATATCGTGTCACTCATGGTCGTGATATTGCCGGGTGACTTCATGGGAAATGGACGAGTCTTACTCTCTGGGGGTTCGGTCCCGTCCAAAGAGTTTGCGGTCATTCTGGGGATGGAAGAAGTCCGTTTTTTTGTTGTTGTTGTCGATTTGTTTCATTTTGTTTTTCAACCTCAGATGTCCCACCAAATGAGGGATTCCATAGTAGAGCCCTGGGGTGGGGCGACTGGACAACCAGAAATCTGGTTAAAAATTGGGGACTAGGGATATGTCAAGCCCATTATGACATCTAATGGTCCAGCCACTGAGAGGACTTACTAGAGGACAGGACTCACGCTGAGGTCACAATGCGTGTTTATGCTCTCGTCGCACTCAAGAATGGGCGGGGCCTCAGGGTGAATGCTGTTTTCTCCTACACTGAACGTTGGACAACATGCCAACCACAAGGTTTCTTGCCATGCGTCAGGAAGAGTTCTGATTTCTGCATCACAGTCACCCGTGGGCAGTGATTGGAGATAAAGTCTAGGTTCTGAAGCCTGAAAACTGAGGTAGGGAAGAGATGATGACCTAAGGCCAGGGCGGGTCTGATGTGCTCAGGGTGCGGTCAGCTGTCTGGGTGTTGGTCAGCAGGTACGGGCTCAGGTTGTGTCAGACAGTGCATTAGTGCCCAGGTTAGACTATATAATTTGGGTACATTCGAGTGCCGTGTAGGTTTATCTTCATTTAAGCTGCCTGGTCAGCTCATTAGGCAATATATTTTTTCTAGAGGGCAGGCAGAGTGCTTCATTGTCGGTCCGGAATTGCCAAACATGAGGGCTTCGGGGCCAGGAGAGTGAGGACGGAAGTCTGAGAACACAAGCTAGACTTCGGATTCAGGGTGAGGGCACGGCAGGTACCCCCTGCAGATCTGAACCAATATCTCATGCATCTGAAGTCAGGGCGAGGATCCGACGTTGGTTCAGGTTGGAGTTTCTGTGCATGACGGCCCCTTCATGAAGGGAGCGGAATCTCGAGGCCATGGAGGTTTTCCACGTTGGGAGATGTGGGATGCCCCCTTCAAGGATTCCTTCTGCGGGACAATTGAGACCTGTTGGACAGCTCCAGGACATCCCGTATGGAATGACTCCAGAGCACCGTTCGAGGATGGATGCCTGGGAAGTCCGCCTCGCCTTCCAATTGTCTCCTAGCAACAAGACAGTTTAGATCTAATGGATCTGCGGGAGCAACCGGGGTGGCTGAGTTGAAATGCACTTTCCAGAGGATGGGTCCTAATGTGTGTTTGTGTCCATGAGGGCCTTGGAATGGGGAGGTGGCACCGGGACCCTGAAGTATTCTCCTAAGCTTTGGCATAGCTCCCATGCACAAGTTTCCTTGTGGAGACGAGATTTGTTCTGATGGGTGCCTCAGGAAATCCCCTCTGCTGGTTTTGGAATCCAGGCTTTTGAGGAGACATGCCTGTAAACCAAAGCAATGGATCCGATAATGGCCTCGGGTCCTGTCTGGTTCAATCTTCTTGGTATGAGTGGAGGTAGATGAGTGGAGGTAGATGCTCAGCTGGTATCAACCGCCCTTTTTTGTCCCGGGCGACCTACACTATTGGGATGGCCTCAGGGACTTTGGAGGGTTCTCCTAATTTGTACGATTTTTGACAATGGAATGGGCAGAATTCCCATGGATTGGGTGGGGGCAGTCCTAATGTGTGGCTCCAGGGGCCCCAGCCTGGAGGGAGTGTGGCCCAGGACTTTGAGGACAGAAAACTGAAAACACAAACTCAGCTTAAGTTTGGGGACGTAGGTATGGCACGCCCGATCTACAAACCATGAGACGAACTCTTCAGGATATGAAGAATGAGCGAGTCTGAGTCGCAAGCTCAGGCTTTTGTCTCTGGATTTTGTTTCAGCCTTGACCGTGGAATGTTGGGGAGGTCTCATGGGCCATGGACGAATCTTCCTCTCTGTGGATTTGGCCCGATCCCAATTGTTTTTCGTCAATCTGTGGGATGGGAGGACTCCTTTCAGGTTTGTTATCTCTGGTGTCCCACCAAAAGAGGAATTCCATAGCAGAGCCCTGGGGAAGAGTGAAGGGACACCCCGAACTATGGTTAAAATTTGGGGCCTAGGGGCATGGCAAGCCCAATATGCTGTCTCTTCATATAGGCCCTGAGAGGCCTTACCTGAGGACTGGGCTCAGGCTGAGGGTCACAATGTGTGTTTGTGACCAATGTGGCCCGCAAGCATGGGCTGGGCCTCATGGGCCACGCTTGTTTCAACTACACTGAACGTTGGACCACATGCCAAGCACAAGGTTTCTTGCCATGGGGAAAGAGTTCTGATTTCTGCATCATTTTCAACCCTGGGCAGTGGTTGGTTATAAGGTCTAGGTTCTGGAGCCTGAAAACCGCAGTTGGGAAGAGATGACGACCTAAGGCCATGGCGGGTCCGATGTGCTCAGTGTGCGGCCAGCTGTCTGGGTGGGACCAGGAGGTCCAGGCTCAGGCTGGGTCAGAAGGGGAAATAGTGCCCAGGTCAGCCTATATGTTTGGGGTACAGCCGATTGGCATGCAGGTTGATCCTCATTTGGGGTTTCGGGGTAGCCCTGAGGGCAATGTTTTACTTCTGTAGGGCAGGCAGAGTGCGGCATTGTAGTTCTGGATTGCCAAACTGGAGGGCTTGTGGGCCAGTAGTCTGAGGACAGAGTCTGAGAACCCAAGCTAGGCCTAGGTTTCTGGGTGAGGATATGGCAGGCACAATCTACAGACCTCAATAGAGATCTCGTGCATCTGAAGTCAGGGCAAGGATCAGACGATCGCTCAGGTTGGACTTTCTGCCCTGATGGCCCTTTCTTGAAGGGGGTAGGATCACGAGGACATGGGGGTTTTCCCACGATGGGAGTTGTGAGAAGCTCCAAACTGCAAAGATTCTTCTGCAGGACAATTGAGACCTGTTGGTTGGCTCCAGGCCAACGATTCCGAGCAGGGTTCTAAGGATGGATGGCTGGGTAGCCCACCTCGCATTCCAATTGTCTCCAAGCAACAAGACAGGTTAGATCTGCTGGATGTGGGGGGCAACCGAGGAGGCTGAGTTGAAATGGACTCTCCTGTGGATGTGTCCTAATATGTTTTTGTGTCTATGGAGACCTTGGAATGAAGCGGTGGCCCTGGGGCCCTGAAGGGTTCTCCTAAACAGAGGCTTTGACACAGCTCCAATGTGCAGGTTTCCCAAGTGTAGATGAGATTTGTTCTGATGGGTGAGTCAAGAAACATTCATATGCTGGTATTGAAATCCAGGCCTCTGAGGAGAGTTTCCTGGAAACCAAAGCAATGGATCCGATTAGTGCCTAGGGGCCTGTTCGTTCCTTTTTACCTCTGGGGACATCAGTCTACGGATCTGAGTGCAGGTAGGTGCTCAGATGGGCTCAGATTGCCCCCTGTTTGTCCTGGGATGCCACAACTATTGGGATGGCCTCAGGGACTTTAGAGGTTATCCTACTAGTAGGGTTGTGGCCATTGGAATGGGCACATACAATTCCCTTGGAGAGGGCAAGTACAGTCCTCAGGTTTGGCTCCAGGGCCCTGAGCCTGTAGGGTGTGTAGGCCAGAGCTGTTTGGACAGTTGTCTGAAAACACAAACTCGGCTTATGTTTTGGGTCATAGGTATGGGAGGACTGATCTACAGACCATGAGGAGAACACTTCGGGATATGAAAAAAGGGCGAGTGTGAGGCTCTTGCTCAAGTTTTTGTCTCTGGATATCGTGTCACTCATGGTCGTGAAATTGCCGGGTGACTTCATGGGAAATGGACGAGTCTTACTCTCTGGGGGTTCGGTCCCGTCCAAAGAGTTTGCGGTCATTCTGGGGATGGAAGAAGTCCGTTTTTTTGTTGTTGTTGTCGATTTGTTTCATTTTGTTTTTCAACCTCAGATGTCCCACCAAATGAGGGATTCCAGAGTAGAGCCCTGGGGTGGGGCGACTGGACAACCAGAAATCTGGTTAAAAATTGGGGACTAGGGACATGTCAAGCCCATTATGACATCTAATGGTCCAGCCACTGAGAGGACTTACTAGAGGACAGGACTCACGCTGAGGTCACAATGCGTGTTTATGCTCTCGTCGCACTCAAGAATGGGCGGGGCCTCAGGGTGAATGCTGTTTTCTCCTACACTGAACGTTGGACAACATGCCAACCACAAGGTTTCTTGCCATGGGTCAGGAAGAGTTCTGATTTCTGCATCACAGTCACCCGTGGGCAGTGATTGGAGATAAAGTCTAGGTTCTGAAGCCTGAAAACTGAGGTAGGGAAGAGATGATGACCTAAGGCCAGGGCGGGTCTGATGTGCTCAGGGTGCGGTCAGCTGTCTGGGTGTTGGTCAGCAGGTCCGGGCTCAGGTTGTGTCAGACAGTGCATTAGTGCCCAGGTTAGACTATATAATTTGGGTACATTCGAGTGCCGTGTAGGTTTATCTTCATTTAAGCTGCCTGGTCAGCTCATTAGGCAATATATTTTTTCTAGAGGGCAGGCAGAGTGCTTCATTGTCGGTCCGGAATTGCCAAACATGAGGGCTTCGGGGCCAGGAGAGTGAGGACGGAAGTCTGAGAACACAAGCTAGACTTCGGATTCAGGGTGAGGGCACGGCAGGTACCCCCTGCAGATCTGAACCAATATCTCATGCATCTGAAGTCAGGGCGAGGATCCGAGGTTGGCTCAGGTTGGAGTTTCTGTGCATGACGGCCCCTTCATGAAGGGAGCGGAATCTCGAGGCCATGGAGGTTTTCCACGTTGGGAGATGTGGGATGCCCCCTTCAAGGATTCCTTCTGCGGGACAATTGAGACCTGTTGGACAGCTCCAGGACATCCCATATGGAATGACACCAGAGCACCGTTCGAGGATGGATGCCTGGGAAGTCCGCCTCGCCTTCCAATTGTCTCCTAGCAACAAGACAGTTTAGATCTAATGGATCTGCGGGAGCAACCGGGGTGGCTGAGTTGAAATGCACTTTCCAGAGGATGGGTCCTAATGTGTGTTTGTGTCCATGAGGGCCTTGGAATGGGGAGGTGGCACCGGGACCCTGAAGTATTCTCCTAAGCTTTGGCATAGCTCCCATGCACAAGTTTCCTTGTGGAGACGAGATTTGTTCTGATGGGTGCCTCAGGAAATCCCCTCTGCTGGTTTTGGAATCCAGGCTTTTGAGGAGACATGCCTGTAAACCAAAGCAATGGATCCGATAATGGCCTCGGGTCCTGTCTGGTTCAATCTTCTTGGTATGAGTGGAGGTAGATGAGTGGAGGTAGATGCTCAGCTGGTATCAACCGCCCTTTTTTGTCCCGGGCGACCTACACTATTGGGATGGCCTCAGGGACTTTGGAGGGTTCTCCTAATTTGTACGATTTTTGACAATGGAATGGGCAGAATTCCCATGGATTGGGTGGGGGCAGTCCTAATGTGTGGCTCCAGGGGCCCCAGCCTGGAGGGAGTGTGGCCCAGGACTTTGAGGACAGAAGACTGAAAACACAAACTCAGCTTAAGTTTGGGGACGTAGGTATGGCACCCCGATCTACAAACCATGAGACGAACTCTTCAGGATATGAAGAATGAGCGATCTGAGTCGCAAGCTCAGGCTTTTGTCTCTGGATTTTGTTTCAGCCTTGGCCGTGGAATGTTGGGGAGGTCTCATGTGCCATGGACGAATCTTCCTCTCTGTGGATTTGGCCCGACCCCAATTGTTTTTCGTCAATCTGTGGGATGGGAGGACTCCTTTCAGGTTTGTTACCTCTGGTGTCCCACCAAAAGAGGAATTCCATAGCAGAGCCCTGGGGAAGAGTGAAGGGACACCCCGAACTATGGTTAAAATTTGGGGCCTAGGGGCATGGCAAGCCCAATATGCTGTCTCTTCATATAGGCCCTGAGAGGCCTTACCTGAGGACTGGGCTCAGGCTGAGGGTCACAATGTGTGTTTGTGACCAATGTGGCCCGCAAGCATGGGCTGGGCCTCATGGGCCACGCTTGTTTCAACTACACTGAACGTTGGACCACATGCCAAGCACAAGGTTTCTTTCCATGGGGAAAGAGTTCTGATTTCTGCATCATTTTCAACCCTGGGCAGTGGTTGGTTATAAGGTCTAGGTTCTGGAGCCTGAAAACCGCAGTTGGGAAGAGATGACGACCTAAGGCCATGGCGGGTCCGATGTGCTCAGTGTGCGGCCAGCTGTCTGGGTGGGACCAGGAGGTCCAGGCTCAGGCTGGGTCAGAAGGGGAAATAGTGCCCAGGTCAGCCTATATGTTTGGGGTACAGCCGATTGGCATGCAGGTTGATCCTCATTTGGGGTTTCGGGGTAGACCTGAGGGCAATGTTTTACTTCTGTAGGGCAGGCAGAGTGCGGCATTGTAGTTCTGGATTGCCAAACTGGAGGGCTTGTGGGCCAGTAGTCTGAGGACAGAGTCTGAGAACCCAAGCTAGGCCTAGGTTTCTGGGTGAGGATATGGCAGGCACAATCTACAGACCTCAATAGAGATCTCGTGCATCTGAAGTCAGGGCAAGGATCAGACGATCGCTCAGGTTGGACTTTCTGCCCTGATGGCCCTTTCTTGAAGGGGGTTGGAACACGAGGACATGGGGGTTTTCCCACGATGGGAGTTGTGAGAAGCTCCATACTGCAAAGATTCTTCTGCAGGACAATTGAGACCTGTTGGTTGGCTCCAGTCCAACGATTCCGAGCAGGGTTCTAAGGATGGATGGCTGGGTAGCCCACCTCGCATTCCAATTGTCTCCAAGCAACAAGACAGGTTAGATCTGCTGGATGTGGGGGGCAACCGAGGAGGCTGAGTTGAAATGGACTCTCCTGTGGATGTGTCCTAATATGTTTTTGTGTCTATGGAGACCTTGGAATGAAGCGGTGGCCCTGTGGCCCTGAAGGGTTCTCCTAAACAGAGGCTTTGACACAGCTCCAATGTGCAGGTTTCCCAAGTGTAGATGAGATTTGTTCTGATGGGTGAGTCAAGAAACATTCATATGCTGGTATTGAAATCCAGGCCTCTGAGGAGAGTTTCCTGGAAACCAAAGCAATGGATCCGATTAGTGCCTAGGGGCCTGTTCGTTCCTTTTTACCTCTGGGGACATCAGTCTTCGGGTCTGAGTGCAGGTAGGTGCTCAGATGGGCTCAGATTGCAACCTGTTTGTCCTGGGAAGACACAACTATTGGGATGGCCTCAGGGACTTTGGACGTTATCCTACTAGTAGGGTTGTGGCCATTGGAATGGGCACATACAATTCCCTTTGAGAGGGCAAGTACAGTCCTCAGGTTTGGCTCCAGGGCCCTGAGCCTGTAGGGTGTGTAGGCCAGAGCTGTTTGGACAGTTGTCTGAAAACACAAACTCGGCTTATGTTTTGGGTCATAGGTATGGCAGGACTGATCTACAGACCATGAGGAGAACACTTCGGGATATGAAAAAAGGGCGAGTGTGAGGCTCTTGCTCAAGTTTTTGTCTCTGGATATCGTGTCACTCATGGTCGTGAAATTGCCGGGTGACTTCATGGGAAATGGACGAGTCTTACTCTCTGGGGGTTCGGTCCCTTCCAAAGAGTTTGCGGTCATTCTGGGGATGGAAGAAGTCCGTTTTGTTGTTGTTGTTGACGATTTGTTTCACTTTGTTTTTCAACCTCAGATGTCCCACCAAATGAGGGATTCCAGAGTAGAGCCCTGGGGTGGGGCGACTGGACAACCAGAAATCTGGTTAAAAATTGGGGACTAGGGACATGTCAAGCCCATTATGACATCTAATGGTCCAGCCACTGAGAGGACTTACTAGAGGACAGGACTCACGCTGAGGTCACAATGCGTGTTTATGCTCTCGTCGCACTCAAGAATGGGCGGGGCCTCAGGGTGAATGCTGTTTTCTCCTACACTGAACGTTGGACAACATGCCAACCACAAGGTTTCTTGCCATGGGTCAGGAAGAGTTCTGATTTCTGCATCAAAGTCACCCGTGGGCAGTGATTGGAGATAAGGTCTAGGTTCTGATGCCTGAAAACTGAGGTAGGGAAGAGATGATGACCTAAGGCCATGGCGGGTCTGATGTGCTCAGCGTGCGGTCAGCTGTCTGGGTGTTGGTCAGCAGGTCCGGGCTCAGGTTGTGTCAGACAGTGCATTAGTGCCCAGGTTAGACTATATAATTTGGGTACATTCGAGTGCCGTGTAGGTTTATCCTCATTTAAGCTGCCTGGGCTGCTCATTAGGCAATATATTTTTTCTAGAGGGCAGGCAGAGTGCTTCATTGTCGGTCCGGAATTGCCAAACTTGAGGGCTTCGGGGCCAGGGGAGTGAGGACGGAAGTCTGAGAACACAAGCTAGACTTCGGATTCAGGGTGAGGGCACGGCAGGTACCCCCTGCAGATCTGAACCAATATCTCATGCATCTGAAGTCAGGGCGAGGATCCCACGTTGGCTCAGGTTGGAGTTTCTGTGCATGACGGCCGCTTCATGAAGGGAGCGGAATCTCGAGGCCATGGTGGTGTTCCACGTTGGGAGATGTGGGATGCCCCCTTCAAGGATTCCTTCTGCGGGACAATTGAGACCTGTTGGACAGCTCCAGGACATCCCATATGGAATGACTCCAGAGCACTGTTCGAGGATGGATGCCTGGGAAGTCCCCCTCGCCTTCCAATTGTCTCCTAGCAACAAGACAGTTTAGATCTAATGGATCTGCGGGAGCAACCGGGGTGGCTGTGTTGAAATGCACTTTCCAGAGGATGGGTCCTAATGTGTGTTTGTGTCCATGAGGGCCTTGGAATGGGGAGGTGGCACCGGGACCCTGAAGTATCTCCTAAGCTTTGGCTTAGCTCCCATGCACAAGTTTCCTTGTGGAGACGAGATTTGTTCTGATGGGTGCCTCAGGAAATCCCCTCTGCTGGTATTGGAATCCAGGCTTTTGAGGAGACATGCCTGTAAACCAAAGCAATGGATCCGATAATGGCCTCGGGTCCTGTCTGGTTCAATCTTCTTGGTATGAGTGGAGGTAGATGAGTGGAGGTAGTTGCTCAGCCGGTATCAACCGCCCTTTTTTGTCCCGGGCGACCTACACTATTGGGATGGCCCCAGGGACTTTGGAGGGTTCTCCTAATTTGTACGATTTTTGACAATGGAATGGGCAGAATTCCCATGGATTGGGTGGGGGCAGTCCTAATGTGTGGCTCCAGGGGCCCCAGCCTGGAGGGAGTGTGGCCCAGGACTTTGAGGACAGAAGACTGAAAACACAAACTCAGCTTAAGTTTGGGGACGTTGGTATGGCACGCCCGATCTACAAACCATGAGAAGAACTCTTCAGGATATGAAGAATGAGCGAGTCTGAGGCGCTTGCTCAGGCTTTTGTCTCGGACTTTTGTTTCAGCGATGGCCGTGGAATGTTGGGGAGGTCTCATGGGCCATGGACGAATCTTCCTCTCTTTGGATTTGGCCCGATCCCAATTGTTTTTCTTCAATCTGTGGGATGGGAGGACTCCTTTCAGGTTTGTTACCTCAGGTGTCCCACCAAAAGAGGAATTCCAAAGCAGAGCCCTGGGGAAGAGTGAAGGGACAACCCGAACTATGGTTAAAAATTGCGGCCTACGGGCATGGCAAGCCCAATATGCTGTCTCTTCATATAGGCCCTGAGAGGCCTTACCTGAGGACTGGGCTCAGGCTGAGGGTCACAATGTGTGTTTGTGACCAATGTGGCCCGCAAGCATGGGCTGGGCCTCATGGGCCACGCTTGTTTCAACTACACTGAACGTTGGACAACATGCCAACCACAAGGTTTCTTGCCATGGGGAAAGAGTTCTGATTTCTGCATCATTTTCAACCCTGGGCAGTGGTTGAAGATAAGGTCTAGGTTCTGGACCCTGAAAACCGCAGTTGGGAAGAGATGACGACCTAAGGCCATGGCGTGTCCGATGTGCTCAGTGTGCGGCCAGCTGTCTGGGTGGGACCAGGAGGTCCAGGCTCAGGCTGGGTCAGAAGGGGAAATAGTGCCAAGGTCAGCCTATATGTTTGGGGTACAGCTGAATGGCGTGCAGGTTGATCCTCATTTGCGGTTTCGGGGTAGACCTGAGGGCAATGTTTTACTTCGGTAGGGCAGGCAGAGTGCGGCATTGTAGTTCTGGATTGCCAAACTGGAGGGCTTGTGGGCCAGTAGTCTGAGGACAGAGTCTGAGAACCCAAGCTAGTCCTAGGTTTCTGGGTGAGGATATGGCAGGCACAATCTACAGACCTCAATCGAGATCTCGTGCATCTGAAGTCAGGGCAAGGATCAGACGATCGCTCAGGTTGGACTTTCTGCCCTGATGGCCCTTTCTTGAAGGGGGTTGGATCACGAGGACATGGGGGTTTTCCCACGATGGGAGTTGTGAGAAGCTCCAAACTGCAATGATTCTTCTGCAGGACAATTGAGACCTGTTGGTTGGCTCCAGGCCAACAATTCCGAGCAGGGTTCTAAGGATGGATGGCTGGGTAGCCCACCTCGAATTCCAATTGTCTCCAAGCAACAAGACAGGTTAGATCTGCTGGATGTGGGGGGCAACCGAGGAGGCTGAGTTGAAATGGACTCTCCTGTGGATGTGTCCTAATATGTTTTTGTGTCTATGGAGACCTTGGAATGAAGCGGTGGCCCTGGGGCCCTGAAGGGTTCTCCTAAACAGAGGCTTTGACACAGCTCCAACGTGCATGTTTCCCATGTGTAGATGAGATTTGTTCTGATGGGTGAGTCAAGAAACAGCCATATGCTGGTATTGAAATCCAGGCCTCTGAGGAGAGATGCCTGGAAACCAAAGCAATGGATCCGATTAGTGCCTAGGGGCCTGTTCGTTCCTTTTTACCTCTGGGGACATCAGTCTACGGGTCTGAGTGCAGGTAGGTGCTCAGATGGGCTCAGATTGCCCCTGTTTGTCCTGGGAAGCCACAACTATTGAGATGGCCTCAGGGACTTTGGAGGTTATCCTACTAGTAGGGTTGTGGCCATTGGAATGGGCACATACAATTCCCTTGGAGAGGGCAAGTACAGTCCTCAGGTTTGGCTCCAGGGCCCTGAGCCTGTAGGGTGTGTAGGCCAGAGCTGTTTGGACAGTTGTCTGAAAACACAAACTCGGCTTATGTTTTGGGTCATAGGTATGGCAGGACTGAACTACAGACTATGAGGAGAACACTTCGGGATATGAAAAAAGGGCGAGTGTGAGGCTCTTGCTCAAGTTTTTGTCTCTGGATATCGTGTCACTCATGGTCGTGAAATTGCCGGGTGACTTCATGGGAAATGGACGAGTCTTACTCTCTGGGGGTTCGGTCCCGTCCAAAGAGTTTGGGGTCATTCTGGGGATGGAAGAAGTCCGTTTTTTTGTTGTTGTCGATTTGTTTCATTTTGTTTTTCAACCTCAGATGTCCCACCGAATGAGGGATTCCAGAGTAGAGCCCTGGGGTGGGTCGACAGGACAACCAGAATTCTGGTTAAAAATTGGGGACTAGGGATATGTCAAGCCCATTATGACATCTAATGGTCCAGCCACTGAGAGGACTTACTAGAGGACAGGACTCACGCTGAGGTCACATCCGTGTTTATGCTCTCGTCGCACTCAAGAATGGGTGGGGCCTCAGGGTGAATGCTGGTTTCTCCTACACTGAACGTTGGACAACATGCCCACCACAAGGTTTCTTGCCATGGGTCAGGAAGAGTTCTGATTTCTGCATCACAGTCACCCGTGGGCAGTGATTGGAGATAAGGTCTAGGTTCTGAAGCCTGAAAACTGAGGTAGGGAAGAGATGATGACCTAAGGCCAGGGCGGGTCTGATGTGCTCAGCGTGCGGTCAGCTGTCTGGGTGTTGGTCAGCAGGTCCGGGCTCAGGTTGTGTCAGACAGTGCATTAGTGCCCAGGTTAGACTATATAATTTGGGTACATTCGAGTGCCGTGTAGGTTTATCCTCATTTAAGCTGCCTGGGCTGCTCATTAGGCAATATATTTTTTCTAGAGGACATGGCAGAGTGCTTCATTGTCGGTCCGGAATTGCCAAACTTGAGGGCTTCGGGGCCAGGAGAGTGAGGACGGAAGTCTGAGAACACAAGCTAGACTTCGGATTCAGGGTGAGGGCACGGCAGGTACCCCCTGCAGATCTGAACCAACATCTCATGCATCTGAAGTCAGGGCGAGGATCCGACGTTGGCTCAGGTTGGAGTTTCTGTGCATGACGGCCCCTTCATGAAGGGAGCGGAATCTCGAGGCCATGGAGGTTTTCCACGTTGGGAGATGTGGGATGCCCCCTTCAAGGATTCCTTCTACGGGACAATTGAGACCTGTTGGACAGCTCCAGGACATCCCATATGGAATGACTCCAGAGCACCGTTCCAGGATGGATGCCTGGGAAGTCCGCCTCGCCTTCCAATTGTCTCCTAGCAACAAGACAGTTTAGATCTAATGGATCTGCGGGAGCAACCGGGGTGGCTGAGTTGAAATGCACTTTCCAGAGGATGGGTCCTAACGTGTGTTTGTGTCCATGAGGGCCTTGGAATGGGGAGGTGGCACCGGGACCCTGAAGTATTCTCCTAAGCTTTGGCTTAGCTCCCATGCACAAGTTTCCTTGTGGAGACGAGATTTGTTCTGATGGGTGCCTCAGGAAATCCCCTCTGCTGGCATTGGAATCCAGGCTTTTGAGGAGACATGCCTGTAAACCAAAGCAATGGATCCGATAATGGCCTCGGGTCCTGTCTGGTTCAATCTTCTTGGTATGAGTGGAGGTAGATGAGTGGAGGTAGATGCTCAGCCGGTATCAACCGCCCTTTTTTGTCCTGGGCGACCTACACTATTGGGATGGCCTCAGGGACTTTGGAGGGTTCTCCTAATTTGTACGATTTTTGACAATGGAATGGGCAGAATTCCCATGGATTGGGTGGGGGCAGTCCTAATGTGTGGCTCCAGGGGCCCCAGCCTGGAGGGAGTGTGGCCCAGGACTTTGAGGACAGAAGACTGAAAACACAAACTCAGCTTAAGTTTGGGGACGTAGGTATGGCACGCCCGATCTACAAACCATGAGAAGAACTCTTCAGGATATGAAGAATGAGCGAGTCTGAGGCGCTTGCTCAGGCTTTTGTCTCTGACTTTTGTTTCAGCGATGGCCGTGGAATGTTGGGGAGGTCTCATGGGACATGGACGAATCTTCATCTGTGGATTTGGCCCGATCCAAATTGTTTTTCGTCAATCTGTGGGATGGGAGGACTCGTTTCAGGTTTCTTACCTCAGGTGTCCCACCAAAAGAGGAATTCCAAAGCAGAGCCCTGGGGAAGAGTGAAGGGACAACCCGAACTATGGTTAAAAATTGCGGCCTAGGGGCATGGCAAGCCCAATATGCTGTCTCTTCATATAGGCCCTGAGAGGCCTTACCTGAGGACTGGGCTCAGGCTGAGGGTCACAATGTGTGTTTGTGACCAATGTGGCCCGCAAGCATGGCCTGGGCCTCATGGGCCACGCTTGTTTCAACTACACTGAACGTTGGACAACATGCCAACCACAAGGATTCTTGCCATGGGGAAAGAGTTCTGATTTCTGCATCATTTTCAACCCTGGGCAGTGGTTGGAGATAAGGTCTAGGTTCTGGAGCCTGAAAACCGCAGTTGGGAAGAGATGACGACCTAAGGCCATGGCGGGTCCGATGTGCTCAGTGTGCAGCCAGCTGTCTGGGTGGGACCAGGAGGTCCAGGCTCAGGCTGGGTCAGAAGGGGAAATAGTGCCCAGGTCAGCCTATATGTTTGGGGTACAGCCGAATGGCGTGCATGTTGAGCCTCATTTGCGGTTTCGGGGTAGCCCTGAGGGCAATGTTTTACTTCTGTAGGGCATGCAGAGTGCGGCATTGTAGTTCTGGATTGCCAAACTGGAGGGCCTGTGGGCCAGTAGTCTGAGGACGGAGTCTGAGAACCCAAGCTAAGCCTAGGTTTCTGGGTGAGGATATGGCAGGCACAATCTACAGACCTCAATAGAGATCTCATGCATCTGAAGTCAGTGAAAGGATCAGACGATCGCTCAGGTTGGACTTTCTGCCCTGATGGCCCTTTCTTGAAGGAGGTTGGATCACGAGGGCATGGGGGTTTTCCCACGATGGGAGTTGTGAGAAGCTCCAAACTGCAAAGATTCTTCTGCAGGACAATTGAGACCTGTTGGTTGGCTCCAGGCCAACGATTCCGAGCAGGGTTCTAAGGATGGATGGCTGGGTAGCCCACCTCACATTCCAATGGTCTCCAAGCAACAAGACAGGTTAGATCTGCTGGATGTGGGGGGCAACCGAGGAGGCTGAGTTGAAATGGACTCTCCTGTGGATGTGTCCTAATATGTTTTTGTGTCTATGGAGACCTTGGAATGAAGCGGTGGCCCTGGGGCCCTGAAGGGTTCTCCTAAACAGAGGCTTTGACACAGCTCCAACGTGCATGTTTCCCATGTGTAGATGAGATTTGTTCTGATGGGTGAGTCAAGAAACAGCCATATGCTGGTATTGAAATCCAGGCCTCTGAGGAGAGATGCCTGGAAACCAAAGCAATGGATCCGATTAGTGCCTAGGGGCCTGTTCGTTCCTTTTTACCTCTGGGGACATCTGTCTACGGGTCTGAGTGCAGGTAGGTGCTCACATGGGCTCAGATTGCCCCTGTTTGTCCTGGGAAGCCACAAATATTGGGATGGCCTCAGGGACTTGGAGGTTATCCTACTAGTAGGGTTGCGGCCATTGGAATGGGCACATACAATTCCCTTGGAGAGGGCAAGTACAGTCCTCAGGTTTGGCTCCAGGGCCCTGAGCCTGTAGGGTGTGTAGGCCAGAGCTGTTTGGACAGTTGTCTGAAAACACAAACTCGGCTTATGTTTTGGGTCATAGGTATGGCAGGACTGATCTACAGACCATGAGGAGAACACTTCGGGATATGAAAAAAGGGCGAGTGTGAGGCTCTTGCTCAAGTTTTTGTCTCTGGATATCGTGTCACTCATGGTCGTGAAATTGCCGGGTGACTTCATGGGAAATGGACGAGTCTTACTCTCTGGGGTTTCGGTCCCGTCCAAAGAGGTTGCGGTCATTCTGGGGATGGAAGAAGTCCGTTTTTTTGTTGTTGTTGTCGATTTGTTTCATTTTGTTTTTCAACCTCAGATGTCCCACCAAATGAGGGATTCCAGAGTAGAGCCCTGGGGTGGGGCGACTGGACAACCAGAAATCTGGTTAAAAATTGGGGACTAGGGACATGTCAAGCCCATTATGACATCTAATGGTCCAGCCACTGAGAGGACTTACTAGAGGACAGGACTCACGCTGAGGTCACAATGCGTGTTTATGCTCTCGTCGCACTCAAGAATGGGCGGGGCCTCTGGGTGAATGCTGGTTTCTCCTACACTGAACGTTGGACAACATGCCAACCACAAGGTTTCTTACCATGGGTCAGGAAGAGTTCTGATTTCTGCATCACAGTCACCGTGGGCAGTGATTGGAGATAAGGTCTAGGTTCTGAAGCCTGAAAACTGAGGTAGGGAAGAGATGATGACCTAAGGCCATGGCGGGTCTGATGTCCTCAGCGTGCGGTCAGCTGTCTGGGTGTTGGTCAGCAGGTCCGGGCTCAGGTTGTGTCAGACAGTGCATTAGTGCCCAGGTTAGACTATATAATTTGGGTACATTCGAGTGCCGTGTAGGTTTATCCTCATTTAAGCTGCCTGGGCTGCTCATTAGGCAATATATTTTTTCTAGAGGGCAGGCAGAGTGCTTCATTGTCGGTCCGGAATTGCCAAACTTGAGGGCTTCGGGGCCAGGAGAGTGAGGACGGAAGTCTGAGAACACAAGCTAGACTTCGGATTCAGGGTGAGGGCACGGCAGGTACCCCCTGCAGATCTGAACCAATATCTCATTCATCTGAAGTCAGGGCGAGGATCCGTCGTTGGCTCAGGTTGGAGTTTCTGTGCATGACGGCCCCTTCATGAAGGGAGCGGAATCTCGAGGCCTTGGAGGTTTTCCACGTTGGGAGATGTGGGATGCCCCCTTCAAGGATTCCTTCTGCGGGACAATTGAGACCTGTTGGACAGCTCCAGGACATCCCATATGGAATGACTCCAGAGCACCGTTCCAGGATGGATGCCTGGGAAGTCCGCCTCACCTTCCAATTGTCTCCTAGCAACAAGACAGTTTAGATCTAATGGATATGCGGGAGCAACCGGGGTGCCTGAGTTTAAATGCACTTTCCAGAGGATGGGTTCTAATGTGTTTTTGTGTCCATGAGGGCCTTGGAATGGGGAGGTGGCACCGGGACCCTGAAGTATTCTCCTAAGCTTTGGCATAGCTCCCATGCACAAGTTTCCTTGTGGAGACGAGATTTGTTCTGATGGGTGCCTCAGGAAATCCCCTCTGCTGGTATTGGAATCCAGGCTTTTGAGGAGACATGCCTGTAAACCAAAGCAATGGATCCGATAATGGCCTCGGGTCCTGTCTGGTTCAGTCTTCTTGGTATGAGTGGAGGTAGATGAGTGGAGGTATATGCTCAGCCGGTATCAACCGACCTTTTTTGTCCCGGGCGACCTACACTATTGGGATGGCCTCAGGGACTTTGGAGGGTTCTCCTAATTTGTACGATTTTTGACAATGGAATGGGCAGAATTCCCATGGATTGGGTGTGGGCAGTCCTAATGTGTGGCTCCAGGGGCCCCAGCCTGGAGGGAGTGTGTCCCAGGACTTTGAGGACAGAAGACTGAAAACACAAACTCAGCTTAAGTTTGGGGACGTAGGTATGGCACGCCCGATCTACAAACCATGAGAAGAACTCTTCAGGATATGAAGAATGAGCGAGTCTGAGGCGCTTGCTCAGGATTTTTTCTCTCACTTTTGTTTCAGCGATGGCCATGGAATATTGGGGAGATCTCATGGGCCATGGACGAATCTTCATCTGTGGATTTGGCCCGATCCAAATTGTTTTTCGTCAATCTGTGGGATGGGAGGACTCGTTTCAGGTTTCTTACCACAGGTGTCCCACCAAAAGAGGAATTCTAAAGCAGAGCCCTGGGGAAGAGTGAAGGGACAACCCGAACTATGGTTAAAAATTGCGGCCTAGGGGCAGGCCAAGCCCAATATGCTGTCTCTTCATATAGGCCCTGAGAGGCCTTACCTGAGGACTGGGCTCAGGCTGAGGGTCACAATGTGTGTTTGTGACCAATGTGGCCCACAAGCATGGGCTGGGCCTCATGGGCCACGCTTGTTTCAACTACACTGAACGTTGGACAACATGCCAACCACAAGGTTTTTTGCCATGGGGAAAGAGTTCTGATTTCTGCATCATTTTCAACCCTGGGCAGTGGTTGGAGATAAGGTCTAGGTTCTGGAGCCTGAAAACCGCAGTTGGGAAGAGATGACGACCTAAGGCCATGGCGGGTCCGATGTGCTCAGTGTGCGGCCAGCTGTCTGGGTGGGACCAGGAGGTCCAGGCTCAGGCTGGGTCAGAAGGTGAAATAGTGCCCAGGTCAGCCTATATGTTTGGGGTACAGCCGAATGGCGTGCAGGTTGATCCTCATTTGCGGTTTCGGGGTAGCCCTGAGGGCAATGTTATACTTCTGTAGGGCAGGCAGAGTGCGGCATTGTAGTTCTGGATTGCCCAACTGGAGGGCTTCTGGGCCAGTAGTCTGACGACGGAGTTTGAGAAACCAAGCTAGGCCTAGGTTTCTGGGTGAGGATATGGCAGGCACAATCTACAGACCTCAATAGAGATCTTGTGCATCTGAAGTCAGGGCAAGGATCAGACGATCGCTCAGGTTGGACTTTCTGCCCTGATGGCCCTTTCTTGAAGGGGGTTGGATCACGAGGACATGGCGGTTTTCGCACGATGGGAGTTGTGAGAAGCTCCAAACTGCAAAGACTCTTCTGCAGGACAATTGAGACCTGTTGGTTGGCTCCAGGCCAACGATTCCGAGCAGGGTTCTAAGGATGGATGGCTGGGTAGCCCACCTCGCATTCCAATTGTCTCCAAGCAACAAGACAGGTTAGATCTGCTGGATGTGGGGGCAACCGAGGAGGCTGAGTTGAAATGGACTCTCCTGTGGATGTGTCCTAATATGTTTTTGTGTCTATGGAGACCTTGGAATGAAGCGGTGGCCCTGGGGCCCTGAAGGGTTCTCCTAAAAGGAGGCTTTGACACAGCTCCAACGTGCATGTTTCCCATGTGTAGATGAGATTTGTTCTGATGGGTGAGTCAAGAAACAGCCATATGCTGGTATTGAATTCCAGGCCTCTGAGGAGAGATGCCTGGAAACCAAAGCAATGGATCCGATTAGTGCCTAGGGGCCTGTTCGTTCCTTTTTACCTCTGGGGACATCAGTCTACGGGTCTGAGTGCAGGTAGGTGCTCAGATGGGCTCAGATTGCCCCTGTTTGTTCTGGGAAGCCACAACTATTGGGATGGCCTCAGGGACTTTGGAGGTTATCCTACTAGTAGGGTTGTGGCCATTGGAATGGGCACATACAATTCCCTTGGAGAGGGCAAGTACAGTCCTCAGGTTTGGCTCCAGGGCCCTGAGCCTGTAGGGTGTGTAGGCCAGAGCTGTTTGGACAGTTGTCTGAAAACACAAACTCGGCTTATGTTTTGGGTCATAGGTATGGCAGGACTGATCTACAGACCATGAGGAGAACACTTCGGGATATGAAAAAAGGGCGAGTGTGCGGCTCTTGCTCAAGTTTTTGTCTCTGGATATCGTGTCACTCATGGTCGTGAAATTGCCGGGTGACTTCATGGGAAATGGACGAGTCTTACTCTCTGGGGTTTCGGTCCCGTCCAAAGAGTTTGCGGTCATTCTGGGGATGGAAGAAGTCCGTTTTTTTGTTGTTGTTGTCGATTTGTTTCATTTTGTTTTTCAACCTCAGATGTCCCACCAAATGAGGGATTCCATAGTAGAGCCCTGGGGTGGGGCGACTGGACAACCAGAAATCTGGTTAAAAATTGGGGACTAGGGACATGTCAAGCCCATTATGACATCTAATGGTCCAGCCACTGAGAGGACTTACTAGAGGACAGGACTCACGCTGAGGTCACAATGCGTGTTTATGCTCTCGTCGCACTCAAGAATGGGCGGGGCCTCAGGGTGAATGCTGTTTTCTCCTACACTGAACGTTGGACAACATGCCAACCACAAGGTTTCTTACCATGGGTCAGGAAGAGTTCTGATTTCTGCATCACAGTCACCAGTGGGCAGTGATTGGAGATAAGGTCTAGGTTCTGAAGCCTGAAAACTGAGGTAGGGAAGAGATGATGACCTAAGGCCATGGCGGGTCTGATGTGCTCAGCGTGCGGTCAGCTGTCTGGGTGTTGGTCAGTAGATCCGGGCTCAGGTTGTGTCAGACAGTGCATTAGTGCCCAGGTTAGACTATATAATTTGGGTACATTTGAGTGCCGTGTAGGTTTATCCTCATTTAAGCTGCCTGGGCTGCTCATTAGGCAATATATTTTTTCTAGAGGGCAGGCAGAGTGCTTCAATGTCGGTCCGGAATTGCCAAATTTGAGGGCTTCGGGGCCAGGAGAGTGAGGACGGAAGTCTGAGAACACAAGCTAGACTTCGGATTCAGGGTGAGGGCACGGCAGGTACACCCTGCAGATCTGAACCAATATCTCATGCATCTGAAGTGAGGGCGAGGATCCGTCGTTGGCTCAGGTTGGAGTTTCTGTGCATGACGGCCCCTTCATGAAGGGAACGGAATCTCGAGGCCATGGAGGTTTTCCACGTTGGGAGATGTGGGATGCCCCCTGCAAGGATTCCTTCTGCGGGACAATTGAGACCTGTTGGACAGCTCCAGGACATCCCATATGGAATGACTCCAGAGCACCGTTCCAGGATGGATGCCTGCGAAGTCCGCCTCACCTTCCAATTGTCTCCTAGCAACAAGACAGTTTAGATCTAATGGATATGCGGGAGCAACCGGGGTGCCTGAGTTTAAATGCACTTTCCAGAGGATGGGTTCTAATGTGTTTTTGTGTCCATGAGGGCCTTGGAATGGGGAGGTGGCACCGGGACCCTGAAGTATTCTCCTAAGCTTTGGCATAGCTCCCATGCACAAGTTTCCTTGTGGAGACGAGATTTGTTCTGATGGGTGCCTCAGGAAATCCCCTCTGCTGGCATTGGAATCCAGGCTTTTGAGGAGACATGCCTGTAAACCAAAGCAATGGATCCGATAATGGCCTCGGGTCCTGTCTGGTTCAGTCCTCTTGGTATGAGTGGAGGTAGATTAGTGGAGGTAGATGCTCAGCTGGTATCAACCGCCCTTTTTTGTCCCGGGCGACCTACACTATTGGGATGGCCTCAGGGACTTTGGAGGGTTCTCCTAATTTGTACGATTTTTGACAATGGAATGGGCAGAATTCCCATGGATTGGGTGGGGGCAGTCCTAATGTGTGGCTCCAGGGGCCCCAGCCTGGAGGGAGTGTGTCCCAGGACTTTGAGGACAGAAGACTGAAAACACAAACTCAGCTTAAGTTTGGGGACGTAGGTATGGCACGCCCGATCTACAAACCATGAGAAGAACTCTTCAGGATATGAAGAATGAGCGAGTCTGAGGCGCTTGCTCAGGATTTTTTCTCTGACTTTTGTTTCAGCGATGGCCATGGAATATTGGGGAGATCTCATGGGCCATGGACGAATCTTCCTCTCTGTGGATTTGGCCCGATCCCAATTGTTTTTCGTCAATCTGTGGGATGGGAGGACTCGTTTCAGGTTTCTTACCACAGGTGTCCCACCAAAAGAGGAATTCTAAAGCAGAGCCCTGGGGAAGAGTGAAGGGACAACCCGAACTATGGTTAAAAATTGCGGCCTAGGGGCAGGCCAAGCCCAATATGCTGTCTCTTCATATAGGCCCTGAGAGGCCTTACCTGAGGACTGGGCTCAGGCTGAGGGTCACAATGTGTGTTTGTGACCAATGTGGCCCGCAAGCATGGGCTGGGCCTCATGGGCCACGCTTGTTTCAACTACACTGAACGTTGGACAACATGCCAACCACAAGGTTTTTTGCCATGGGGAAAGAGTTCTGATTTCTGCATCATTTTCAACCCTGGGCAGTGGTTGGAGATAAGGTCTAGGTTCTGGAGCCTGAAAACCGCAGTTGGGAAGAGATGACGACCTAAGGCCATGGCGGGTCCGATGTGCTCAGTGTGCGGCCAGCTGTCTGGGTGGGACCAGGAGGTCCAGGCTCAGGCTGGGTCAGAAGGTGAAATAGTGCCCAGGTCAGCCTATATGTTTGGGGTACAGCCGAATGGCGTGCAGGTTGATCCTCATTTGCGGTTTCGGGGTAGCCCTGAGGGCAATGTTATACTTCTGTAGGGCAGGCAGAGTGCGGCATTGTAGTTCTGGATTGCCCAACTGGAGGGCTTCTGGGCCAGTAGTCTGACGACGGAGTTTGAGAAACCAAGCTAGGCCTAGGTTTCTGGGTGAGGATATGGCAGGCACAATCTACAGACCTCAATAGAGATCTTGTGCATCTGAAGTCAGGGCAAGGATCAGACGATCGCTCAGGTTGGACTTTCTGCCCTGATGGCCCTTTCTTGAAGGGGGTTGGATCACGAGGACATGGCGGTTTTCGCACGATGGGAGTTGTGAGAAGCTCCAAACTGCAAAGACTCTTCTGCAGGACAATTGAGACCTGTTGGTTGGCTCCAGGCCAACGATTCCGAGCAGGGTTCTAAGGATGGATGGCTGGGTAGCCCACCTCGCATTCCAATTGTCTCCAAGCAACAAGACAGGTTAGATCTGCTGGATGTGGGGGCAACCGAGGAGGCTGAGTTGAAATGGACTCTCCTGTGGATGTGTCCTAATATGTTTTTGTGTCTATGGAGACCTTGGAATGAAGCGGTGGCCCTGGGGCCCTGAAGGGTTCTCCTAAAAGGAGGCTTTGACACAGCTCCAACGTGCATGTTTCCCATGTGTAGATGAGATTTGTTCTGATGGGTGAGTCAAGAAACAGCCATATGCTGGTATTGAATTCCAGGCCTCTGAGGAGAGATGCCTGGAAACCAAAGCAATGGATCCGATTAGTGCCTAGGGGCCTGTTCGTTCCTTTTTACCTCTGGGGACATCAGTCTACGGGTCTGAGTGCAGGTAGGTGCTCAGATGGGCTCAGATTGCCCCTGTTTGTTCTGGGAAGCCACAACTATTGGGATGGCCTCAGGGACTTTGGAGGTTATCCTACTAGTAGGGTTGTGGCCATTGGAATGGGCACATACAATTCCCTTGGAGAGGGCAAGTACAGTCCTCAGGTTTGGCTCCAGGGCCCTGAGCCTGTAGGGTGTGTAGGCCAGAGCTGTTTGGACAGTTGTCTGAAAACACAAACTCGGCTTATGTTTTGGGTCATAGGTATGGCAGGACTGATCTACAGACCATGAGGAGAACACTTCGGGATATGAAAAAAGGGCGAGTGTGCGGCTCTTGCTCAAGTTTTTGTCTCTGGATATCGTGTCACTCATGGTCGTGAAATTGCCGGGTGACTTCATGGGAAATGGACGAGTCTTACTCTCTGGGGTTTCGGTCCCGTCCAAAGAGTTTGCGGTCATTCTGGGGATGGAAGAAGTCCGTTTTTTTGTTGTTGTTGTCGATTTGTTTCATTTTGTTTTTCAACCTCAGATGTCCCACCAAATGAGGGATTCCAGAGTAGAGCCCTGGGGTGGGGCGACTGGACAACCAGAAATCTGGTTAAAAATTGGGGACTAGGGACATGTCAAGCCCATTATGACATCTAATGGTCCAGCCACTGAGAGGACTTACTAGAGGACAGGACTCACGCTGAGGTCACAATGCGTGTTTATGCTCTCGTCGCACTCAAGAATGGGCGGGGCCTCAGGGTGAATGCTGTTTTCTCCTACACTGAACGTTGGACAACATGCCAACCACAAGGTTTCTTACCATGGGTCAGGAAGAGTTCTGATTTCTGCATCACAGTCACCAGTGGGCAGTGATTGGAGATAAGGTCTAGGTTCTGAAGCCTGAAAACTGAGGTAGGGAAGAGATGATGACCTAAGGCCATGGCGGGTCTGATGTGCTCAGCGTGCGGTCAGCTGTCTGGGTGTTGGTCAGTAGATCCGGGCTCAGGTTGTGTCAGACAGTGCATTAGTGCCCAGGTTAGACTATATAATTTGGGTACATTTGAGTGCCGTGTAGGTTTATCCTCATTTAAGCTGCCTGGGCTGCTCATTAGGCAATATATTTTTTCTAGAGGGCAGGCAGAGTGCTTCAATGTCGGTCCGGAATTGCCAAATTTGAGGGCTTCGGGGCCAGGAGAGTGAGGACGGAAGTCTGAGAACACAAGCTAGACTTCGGATTCAGGGTGAGGGCACGGCAGGTACACCCTGCAGATCTGAACCAATATCTCATGCATCTGAAGTGAGGGCGAGGATCCGTCGTTGGCTCAGGTTGGAGTTTCTGTGCATGACGGCCCCTTCATGAAGGGAACGGAATCTCGAGGCCATGGAGGTTTTCCACGTTGGGAGATGTGGGATGCCCCCTGCAAGGATTCCTTCTGCGGGACAATTGAGACCTGTTGGACAGCTCCAGGACATCCCATATGGAATGACTCCAGAGCACCGTTCCTGGATGGATGCCTGCGAAGTCCGCCTCACCTTCCAATTGTCTCCTAGCAACAAGACAGTTTAGATCTAATGGATATGCGGGAGCAACCGGGGTGCCTGAGTTTAAATGCACTTTCCAGAGGATGGGTTCTAATGTGTTTTTGTGTCCATGAGGGCCTTGGAATGGGGAGGTGGCACCGGGACCCTGAAGTATTCTCCTAAGCTTTGGCATAGCTCCCATGCACAAGTTTCCTTGTGGAGACGAGATTTGTTCTGATGGGTGCCTCAGGAAATCCCCTCTGCTGGCATTGGAATCCAGGCTTTTGAGGAGACATGCCTGTAAACCAAAGCAATGGATCCGATAATGGCCTCGGGTCCTGTCTGGTTCAGTCCTCTTGGTATGAGTGGAGGTAGATTAGTGGAGGTAGATGCTCAGCTGGTATCAACCGCCCTTTTTTGTCCCGGGCGACCTACACTATTGGGATGGCCTCAGGGACTTTGGAGGGTTCTCCTAATTTGTACGATTTTTGACAATGGAATGGGCAGAATTCCCATGGATTGGGTGGGGACAGTCCTAATGTGTGGCTCCAGGGGCCCCAGCCTGGAGGGAGTGTGTCCCAGGACTTTGAGGACAGAAGACTGAAAACACAAACTCAGCTTAAGTTTGGGGACGTAGGTATGGCACGCCCGATCTACAAACCATGAGAAGAACTCTTCAGGATATGAAGAATGAGCGAGTCTGAGGCGCTTGCTCAGGATTTTTTCTCTGACTTTTGTTTCAGCGATGGCCATGGAATATTGGGGAGATCTCATGGGCCATGGACGAATCTTCCTCTCTGTGGATTTGGCCCGATCCCAATTGTTTTTCGTCAATCTGTGGGATGGGAGGACTCCTTTCAGGTTTGTTACCACAGGTGTCCCACCAAAAGAGGAATTCTAAAGCAGAGCCCTGGGGAAGAGTGAAGGGACAACCCGAACTATGGTTAAAAATTGCGGCCTAGGGGCAGGCCAAGCCCAATATGCTGTCTCTTCATATAGGCCCTGAGAGGCCTTACCTGAGGACTGGGCTCAGGCTGAGGGTCACAATGTGTGTTTGTGACCAATGTGGCCCGCAAGCATGGGCTGGGCCTCATGGGCCACGCTTGTTTCAACTACACTGAACGTTGGACAACATGCCAACCACAAGGTTTTTTGCCATGGGGAAAGAGTTCTGATTTCTGCATCATTTTCAACCCTGGGCAGTGGTTGGAGATAAGGTCTAGGTTCTGGAGCCTGAAAACCGCAGTTGGGAAGAGATGACGACCTAAGGCCATGGCGGGTCCGATGTGCTCATTGTGCGGCCAGCTGTCTGGGTGGGACCAGGAGGTCCAGGCTCAGGCTGGGTCAGAAGGTGAAATAGTGCCCAGGTCAGCCTATATGTTTGGGGTACAGCCGAATGGCGTGCAGGTTGATCCTCATTTGCGGTTTCGGGGTAGCCCTGAGGGCAATGTTATACTTCTGTAGGGCAGGCAGAGTGCGGCATTGTAGTTCTGGATTGCCCAACTGGAGGGCTTCTGGGCCAGTAGTCTGACGACGGAGTTTGAGAAACCAAGCTAGGCCTAGGTTTCTGGGTGAGGATATGGCAGGCACAATCTACAGACCTCAATAGAGATCTTGTGCATCTGAAGTCAGGGCAAGGATCAGACGATCGCTCAGGTTGGACTTTCTGCCCTGATGGCCCTTTCTTGAAGGGGGTTGGATCACGAGGACATGGCGGTTTTCGCACGATGGGAGTTGTGAGAAGCTCCAAACTGCAAAGACTCTTCTGCAGGACAATTGAGACCTGTTGGTTGGCTCCAGGCCAACGATTCCGAGCAGGGTTCTAAGGATGGATGGCTGGGTAGCCCACCTCGCATTCCAATTGTCTCCAAGCAACAAGACAGGTTAGATCTGCTGGATGTGGGGGCAACCGAGGAGGCTGAGTTGAAATGGACTCTCCTGTGGATGTGTCCTAATATGTTTTTGTGTCTATGGAGACCTTGGAATGAAGCGGTGGCCCTGGGGCCCTGAAGGGTTCTCCTAAAAGGAGGCTTTGACACAGCTCCAACGTGCATGTTTCCCATGTGTAGATGAGATTTGTTCTGATGGGTGAGTCAAGAAACAGCCATATGCTGGTATTGAATTCCAGGCCTCTGAGGAGAGATGCCTGGAAACCAAAGCAATGGATCCGATTAGTGCCTAGGGGCCTGTTCGTTCCTTTTTACCTCTGGGGACATCAGTCTACGGGTCTGAGTGCAGGTAGGTGCTCAGATGGGCTCAGATTGCCCCTGTTTGTTCTGGGAAGCCACAACTATTGGGATGGCCTCAGGGACTTTGGAGGTTATCCTACTAGTAGGGTTGTGGCCATTGGAATGGGCACATACAATTCCCTTGGAGAGGGCAAGTACAGTCCTCAGGTTTGGCTCCAGGGCCCTGAGCCTGTAGGGTGTGTAGGCCAGAGCTGTTTGGACAGTTGTCTGAAAACACAAACTCGGCTTATGTTTTGGGTCATAGGTATGGCAGGACTGATCTACAGACCATGAGGAGAACACTTCGGGATATGAAAAAAGGGCGAGTGTGCGGCTCTTGCTCAAGTTTTTGTCTCTGGATATCGTGTCACTCATGGTCGTGAAATTGCCGGGTGACTTCATGGGAAATGGACGAGTCTTACTCTCTGGGGTTTCGGTCCCGTCCAAAGAGTTTGCGGTCATTCTGGGGATGGAAGAAGTCCGTTTTTTTGTTGTTGTTGTCGATTTGTTTCATTTTGTTTTTCAACCTCAGATGTCCCACCAAATGAGGGATTCCAGATTAGAGCCCTGGGGTGGGGCGACTGGACAACCAGAAATCTGGTTAAAAATTGGGGACTAGGGACATGTCAAGCCCATTATGACATCTAATGGTCCAGCCACTGAGAGGACTTACTAGAGGACAGGACTCACGCTGAGGTCACAATGCGTGTTTATGCTCTCGTCGCACTCAAGAATGGGCGGGGCCTCAGGGTGAATGCTGTTTTCTCCTACACTGAACGTTGGACAACATGCCAACCACAAGGTTTCTTACCATGGGTCAGGAAGAGTTCTGATTTCTGCATCACAGTCACCAGTGGGCAGTGATTGGAGATAAGGTCTAGGTTCTGAAGCCTGAAAACTGAGGTAGGGAAGAGATGATGACCTAAGGCCATGGCGGGTCTGATGTGCTCAGCGTGCGGTCAGCTGTCTGGGTGTTGGTCAGTAGATCCGGGCTCAGGTTGTGTCAGACAGTGCATTAGTGCCCAGGTTAGACTATATAATTTGGGTACATTTGAGTGCCGTGTAGGTTTATCCTCATTTAAGCTGCCTGGGCTGCTCATTAGGCAATATATTTTTTCTAGAGGGCAGGCAGAGTGCTTCATTGTCGGTCCGGAATTGCCAAATTTGAGGGCTTCGGGGCCAGGAGAGTGAGGACGGAAGTCTGAGAACACAAGCTAGACTTCGGATTCAGGGTGAGGGCACGGCAGGTACCCCCTGCAGATCTGAACCAATATCTCATGCATCTGAAGTGAGGGCGAGGATCCGTCGTTGGCTCAGGTTGGAGTTTCTGTGCATGACGGCCCCTTCATGAAGGGAACGGAATCTCGAGGCCATGGAGGTTTTCCACGTTGGGTGATGTGGGATGCCCCCTGCAAGGATTCCTTCTGCGGGACAATTGAGACCTGTTGGACAGCTCCAGGACATCCCATATGGAATGACTCCAGAGCACCGTTCCAGGATGGATGCCTGCGAAGTCCGCCTCACCTTCCAATTGTCTCCTAGCAACAAGACAGTTTAGATCTAATGGATATGCGGGAGCAACCGGGGTGCCTGAGTTTAAATGCACTTTCCAGAGGATGGGTTCTAATGTGTTTTTGTGTCCATGAGGGCCTTGGAATGGGGAGGTGGCACCGGGACCCTGAAGTATTCTCCTAAGCTTTGGCATAGCTCCCATGCACAAGTTTCCTTGTGGAGACGAGATTTGTTCTGATGGGTGCCTCAGGAAATCCCCTCTGCTGGCATTGGAATCCAGGCTTTTGAGGAGACATGCCTGTAAACCAAAGCAATGGATCCGATAATGGCCTCGGGTCCTGTCTGGTTCAGTCCTCTTGGTATGAGTGGAGGTAGATTAGTGGAGGTAGATGCTCAGCTGGTATCAACCGCCCTTTTTTGTCCCGGGCGACCTACACTATTGGGATGGCCTCAGGGACTTTGGAGGGTTCTCCTAATTTGTACGATTTTTGACAATGGAATGGGCAGAATTCCCATGGATTGGGTGGGGGCAGTCCTAATGTGTGGCTCCAGGGGCCCCAGCCTGGAGGGAGTGTGGCCCAGGACTTTGAGGACAGAAGACTGAAAACACAAACTCAGCTTAAGTTTGGGGACGTAGGTATGGCACGCCCGATCTACAAACCATGAGACGAACTCTTCAGGATATGAAGAATGAGCGAGTCTGAGGCGCTTGCTCAGGATTTTGTCTCTGACTTTTGTTTCTGCAATGGCCGTGGAATTTTGGGGAGATCTCATGTGCCATGGACGAATCTTCCTCTCTGTGGATTTGGCCCGATCCCAATTGTTTTTTGTCAATCTGTGGGATGGGAGGACTCCTTTCAATTTTGTTACCACAGGTTTCCCACCAAAAGAGGAATTCCAAAGCAGAGCACTGGGGAAGAGTGAAGGGACAACCCGAACTATGGTTAAAAATTGCGGCCTAGGGGCAGGCCAAGCCCAATATGCTGTCTCTTCATATAGGCCCTGAGAGGCCTTACCTGAGGACTGGGCTCAGGCTGAGGGTCACAATGTGTGTTTGTGACCAATGTGGGCCGCAAGCATGGGCTGGGCCTCATGGGCCACGCTTGTTTCAACTACACTGAACGTTGGACAACATGCCAACCACAAGGTTTCTTGCCATGGGGAAAGAGTTCTGATTTCTGCATCATTTTCAACCCTGGTCAGTGGTTGGAGATAAGGTCTAGGTTCTGGAGCCTGAAAACCGCAGTTGGGAAGAGATGACGACCTAAGGCCATGGCGGGTCCGATGTGCTCAGTGTGCGTCCAGCTGTCTGGGTGGGACCAGGAGGTCCAGGCTCAGGCTGGGTCAGAAGGTGAAATAGTGCCCAGGTCAGCCTATATGTTTGGGGTACAGCCGAATGGCGTGCAGGTTGATCCTCATTTGCGGTTTCGGGGTAGCCCTGAGGACAATGTTATAATTCTGTAGGGCAGGCAGAGTGCGGCATTGTAGTTCTGGATTGCCCAACTGGAGGGCTTGTGGGCCAGTAGTCTGACGACGGAGTCTGAGAAACCAAGCTAGGCCTAGGTTTCTGGGTGAGGATATGGCAGGCACAATCTACAGACCTCAATTGAGATCTTGTGCATCTGAAGTCAGGTCAAGGATCAGACGATCGCTCAGGTTGGACTTTCTGCCCTGATGGCCCTTTCTTGAAGGGGGTTGGATCACGAGGACATGGCGGTTTTCGCACGATGGGAGTTGTGAGAAGCTCCAAACTGCAAAGACTCTTCTGCAGGACAATTGAGACCTGTTGGTTGGCTCCAGGCCAACGATTCCGAGCAGGGTTCTAAGGATGGATGGCTGGGTAGCCCACCTCGCTTTCCAATTGTCTCCAAGCAACAAGACAGGTTAGATCTGCTGGATGTGGGGGGCAACCGAGGAGGCTGAGTTGAAATGGACTCTCCTGTGGATGTGTCCTAATATGTTTTTGTGTCTATGGAGACCTTGGAATGAAGCGGTGGCCCTGGGGCCCTGAAGGGTTCTCCTAAAAGGAGGCTTTGACACAGCTCCAACGTGCATGTTTCCCATGTGTAGATGAGATTTGTTCTGATGGGTGAGTCAAGAAACAGCCATATGCTGGTATTGAAATCCAGGCCTCTGAGGAGAGATGCCTGGAAACCAAAGCAATGGATCCGATAAGTGCCTAGGGGCCTGTTCGTTCCTTTTTACCTCTGGGGACATCAGTCTACGGGTCTGAGTGCAGGTAGGTGCTCAGATGGGCTCAGATTGCCCCTGTTTGTCCTGGGAAGCCACAACTATTGGGATGGCCTCAGGGACTTTGGAGGTTATCCTACTAGTAGGGTTGTGGCCATTGGAATGGGCACATACAATTCCCTTGGAGAGGGCAAGTCCAGTTCTCAGGTTTGGCTCCAGGGCCCTGAGCCTGTAGGGTGTGTAGGCCAGAGCTGTTTGGACAGTTGTCTGAAAACACAAACTCGGCTTATGTTTTGGGTCATAGGTATGGCAGGACTGATCTACAGACCATGAGGAGAACACTTCGGGATATGAAAAAAGGGCGAGTGTGCGGCTCTTGCTCAAGTTTTTGTCTCTGGATATCGTGTCACTCATGGTCGTGAAATTGCCCGGTGACTTCATGGGAAATGGACGAGTCTTACTCTCTGGGGGTTCGGTCCCGTCCAAAGAGTTTGGGGTCATTCTGGGGATGGAAGCAGTCCGTTTTTTTGTTGTTGTTGTCGATTTGTTTCATTTTGTTTTTCAACCTCAGGTGTCCCACCAAATGAGGGATTCCAGAGTAGAGCCCTGAGGTGGGGCGACTGGACAACCAGAAATCTGGTTAAAAATTGGGGACTAGGAACATGTCAAGCCCATTATGACATCTAATGGTCCAGCCACTGAGAGGACTTACTAGAGGACAGGACTCACGCTGAGGTCACAATGCGAGTTTATGCTCTCGTCGCACTCAAGAATGGGCGGGGCCTCTGGGTGAATGCTGGTTTCTCCTACACTGAACGTTGGACAACATGCCAACCACAAGGTTTCTTACCATGGGTCAGGAAGAGTTCTGATTTCTGCATCACAGTCACCCGTGGGCAGTGATTGGAGATAAGGTCTAGGTTCTGAAGCCTGAAAACTGAGGTAGGGAAGAGATGATGACCTAAGGCCATGGCGGGTCTGATGTGCTCAGCGTGCGGTCAGCTGTCTGGGTGTTGGTCAGCAGGTCCGGGCTCAGGTTGTGTCAGACAGTGCATTAGTGCCCAGGTTAGACTATATAATTTGGGTACATTCGAGTGCCGTGTAGGTTTATCCTCATTTAAGCTGCCTGGGCTGCTCATTAGGCAATATATTTTTTCTAGAGGGCAGGCAGAGTGCTTCATTGTCGGTCCGGAATTGCCAAACTTGAGGGCTTCGGGGCCAGGAGAGTGAGGACGGAAGTCTGAGAACACAAGCTAGACTTCGGATTCAGGGTGAGGGCACGGCAGGTACCCCCTGCAGATCTGAACCAATATCTCATGCATCTGAAGTGAGGGCGAGGATCCGTCGTTGGCTCAGGTTGGAGTTTCTGTGCATGACGGCCCCTTCATGAAGGGAACGGAATCTCGAGGCCATGGAGGTTTTCCACGTTGGGAGATGTGGGATGCCCCCTTCAAGGATTCCTTCTGCGGGACAATTGAGACCTGTTGGACAGCTCCAGGACATCCCATATGGAATGACTCCAGAGCACCCTTCCAGGATGGATGCCTGGGAAGTCCGCCTCACCTTCCAATTGTCTCCTAGCAACAAGACAGTTTAGATCTAATGGATATGCGGGAGCAACCGGGGTGCCTGAGTTGAAATGCACTTTCCAGAGGATGGGTTCTAATGTGTTTTTGTGTCCATGAGGGCCTTGGAATGGGGAGGTGGCACCGGGACACTGAAGTATTCTCCTAAGCTTTGGCATAGCTCCCATGCACAAGTTTCCTTGTGGAGACGAGATTTGTTCTGATGGGTGCCTCAGGAAATCCCCTCTGCTGGTATTGGAATCCAGGCTTTTGAGGAGACATGCCTGTAAACCAAAGCAATGGATCCGATAATGGCCTCGGGTCCTGTCTGGTTCAGTCTTCTTGGTATGAGTGGAGGTAGATGAGTGGAGGTAGATGCTCAGCCGGTATCAACCGCCCTTTTTTGTCCCGGGCGACCTACACTATTGGGATGGCCTCAGGGACTTTGGAGTGTTCTCCTAATTTGTACGATTTTTGACAATGGAATGGGCAGAATTCCCATGGATTGGGTGGGGGCAGTCCTAATGTGTGGCTCCAGGGGCCCCAGCCTGGAGGGAGTGTGGCCCAGGACTTTGAGGACAGAAGACTGAAAACACAAACTCAGCTTAAGTTTGGGGACGTAGGTATGGCACGCCCGATCTACAAACCATGAGAAGAACTCTTCAGGATATGAAGAATGAGCGACTCTGAGGCGCTTGCTCAGGCTTTTGTCTCTGACATTTGTTTCAGCGATGGCCGTGGAATTTTGGGGAGATCTCATGGGCCATGGACGAATCTTCCTCTCTGTGGATTTGGCCCGATCCCAATTGTTTTTCGTCAATCTGTGGGATGGGAGGACTCCTTTCAGGTTTGTTACCTCAGGTGTACCAACAAAAGAGGAATTCCAAAGCAGAGCCCTGTGGAAGAGTGAAGGGACAACCCGAACTATGGTTAAAAATTGGGGCCTAGGGGCATGGCAAGCCCAATATGCTGTCTCTTCATATAGGCCCTGAGAGGCCTTACCTGAGGACTGGGCTCAGGCTGAGGGTCACAATGTGTGTTTGTGACCAATGTGGCCCACAAGCATGGGATGGATCTCAAGGGCCACGCTTGTTTCAACTACACTGAACGTTGGACAACATGCCAACCACAAGGTTTCTTGCCATGGGGAAAGAGTTCTGATTTCTGCATCATTTTCAACCCTGGGCAGTGGTTGGAGATAAGGTCTAGGTTCTGGAGCCTGAAAACCGCAGTTGGGAAGAGATGACGACCTAAGGCCATGGTGGGTCCGATGTGCTCAGTGTGCGGCCAGCTGTCTGGGTGGGACCAGGAGGTCCAGGCTCAGGCTGGGTCAGAAGGTGAAATAGTGCCCAGGTCAGCCTATATGTTTGGGGTACAGCCGAATGGCGTGCAGGTTGATCCTCATTTGCGGTTTCGGGGTAGCCCTGAGGGCAATGTTATAATTCTGTAGGGCAGGCAGAGTGCGGCATTGTAGTTCTGGATTGCCCAACTGGAGGGCTTGTGGGCCAGTAGTCTGACGACGGAGTCTGAGAAACCAAGCTAGGCCTAGGTTTCTGGGTGAGGATATGGCAGGCACAATCTACAGACCTCAATAGAGATCTAGTGCATCTGAAGTCAGGGCAAGGATCAGACGATCGCTCAGGTTGGACTTTCTGCCCTGATGGCCCTTTCTTGAAGGGGGTTGGATCACGAGGACATGGCGGTTTTCGCACGATGGGAGTTGTGAGAAGCTCCAAACTGCAAAGACTCTTCTGCAGGACAATTGAGACCTGTTGGTTGGCTCCAGGCCAACGATTCCGAGCAGGGTTCTAAGGATGGATGGCTGGGTAGCCCACCTCGCATTCCAATTGTCTCCAAGCAACAAGACAGGTTAGATCTGCTGGATGTGGGGGCAACCGAGGAGGCTGAGTTGAAATGGACTCTCCTGTGGATGTGTCCTAATATGTTTTTGTGTCTATGGAGACCTTGGAATGAAGCTGTGGCCCTGGGGCCCTGAAGGGTTCTCCTAAAAGGAGGCTTTGACACAGCTCCAACGTGCATGTTTCCCATGTGTAGATGAGATTTGTTCTGATGGGTGAGTCAAGAAACAGCCATATGCTGGTATTGAAATCCAGGCCTCTGAGGAGAGATGCCTGGAAACCAAAGCAATGGATCCGATTAGTGCCTAGGGGGCTGTTCGTTCCTTTTTACCTCTGGGGACATCAGTCTACGGGTCTGAGTGCAGGTAGGTGCTCAGATGGGCTCAGATTGCCCCTGTTTGTCCTGGGAAGCCACAACTATTGGGATGGCCTCAGGGACTTTGGAGGTTATCCTACTAGTAGGGTTGTGGCCATTGGAATGGGCACATACAATTCCCTTGGAGAGGGCAAGTACAGTCCTCAGGTTTGGCTCCAGGGCCCTGAGCCTGTAGGGTGTGTAGGCCAGAGCTGTTTGGACAGTTGTCTGAAAACACAAACTCGGCTTATGTTTTGGGTCATAGGTATGGCAGGACTGATCTACAGACCATGAGGAGAACACTTCGGGATATGAAAAAAGGGCGAGTGTGAGGCTCTTGCTCAAGTTTTTGTCTCTGGATATCGTGTCACTCATGGTCGTGAAATTGCCGGGTGATTTCATGGGAAATGGACGAGTCTTACTCTCTGGGGGTTCGGTCCCGTCCAAAGAGTTTGGGGTCATTCTGGGGATGGAAGAAGTCCGTTTTTTTGTTGTTGTTGTCGATTTGTTTCATTTTGTTTTTCAACCTCAGGTGTCCCACCAAATGAGGGATTCCAGAGTAGAGCCCTGGGGTGGGGCGACTGGACAACCAGAAATCTGGTTAAAAATTGGGGACTAGGGACATGTCAAGCCCATTATGACATCTAATGGTCCAGCCACTGAGAGGACTTACTAGAGGACAGGACTCACGCTGAGGTCACAATGCGAGTTTATGCTCTCGTCGCACTCAAGAATGGGCGGGGCCTCTGGGTGAATGCTGGTTTCTCCTACACTGAACGTTGGACAACATGCCAACCACAAGGTTTCTTACCATGGGTCAGGAAGAGTTCTGATTTCTGCATCACAGTCACCCGTGGGCAGTGATTGGAGATAAGGTCTAGGTTCTGAAGCCTGAAAACTGAGGTAGGGAAGAGATGATGACCTAAGGCCATGGAGGGTCTGATGTGCTCAGCGTGCGGTCAGCTGTCTGGGTGTTGGTCAGCAGGTCTGGGCTCAGGTTGTGTCAGACAGTGCATTAGTGCCCAGGTTAGACTATATAATTTGGGTACATTCGAGTGCCGTGTAGTTTTATCTTCATATAAGCTGCCTGGTCAGCTCATTAGGCAATATATTTTTTCTAGAGGGCAGGCAGAGTGCTTCATTGTCGGTCCGGAATTGCCAAACATGAGGGCTTCGGGGCCAGGAGAGTGAGGACGGAAGTCTGAGAACACAAGCTAGACTTCGGATTCAGGGTGAAGGCACGGCAGGTACCCCCTGCAGATCTGAACCAATATCTCATGCATCTGAAGTCAGGGCGAGGATCCCACGTTGGCTCAGGTTGGAGTTTCTGTGCATGACGGCCCCTTCATGAAGAGAGCGGAATCTCGAGGCCATGGAGGTTTTCCACGTTGGGAGATGTGGGATGCCCCCTTCAAGGATTCCTTCTGCGGGACAATAGAGTCCTGTTGGACAGCTCCAGGACATCCCATATGGAATGACTCCAGAGCACCGTTCCAAAATGGATGCCTGGGACGTCCGCCTCGCCTTCCAATTCTCTCCTTGCAACAAGACAGTTTAGATCTAATGGATCTGCGGGAGCAACCGGGGTGGCTGAGTTGAAATGCACTTTCCAGAGGATGGGTCCTAACGTGTGTTTGTGTCCATGAGGGCCTTGGAATGGGGAGGTGGCACCGGGACCCTGAAGTATTCTCCTAAGCTTTGGCATAGCTCCCATGCACAAGTTTCCTTGTGAAGACGAGATTTGTTCTGATGGGTGCCTCAGGAAATCCCCTCTGCTGGAATTGGAATCCAGGCTTTTGGGGAGACATGCCTGTAAAACAAAGCAATGGATTCGATAATGGCCTCGGGTCCTGTCTGGTTCAATCTTCTTGGTATGAGTGGAGGTAGATGAGTGGAGGTAGATTCTCAGCCGGTATCAACCGCCCTTTTTTGTCCCGGGCGACCTACACTATTGGGATGGCTTCAGAGACTTTGGAGGGTTCTCCTAATTTGTACGATTTTTGACAATGGAATGGGCAGAATTCCCATGGATTGGGTGGGGGCAGTCCTAATGTGTGGCTCCAGGGGCCCCAGCCTGGAGGGAGTGTGGCCCAGGACTTTGAGGACAGAAGACTGAAAACACAAACTCAGCTTAAGTTTGGGGACGTAGGTATGGCACGCCCGATCTACAAACCATGAGAAGAACTCTTCAGGATATGAAGAATGAGCGAGTCTGAAGAGCTTGCTCAGGCTTTTGTCTCTGGATTTTGTTTCAGCGATGGCCGTGGAATGTTGGGGTGGTCTCATGGGCCATGGACGAATCTTCCTCTCTGTGGATTTGGCAAGATCCCAATTGTTTTTCGTCAATCTGTGGGATGGGAGGACTCCTTTCAGGTTTGTTACCTCAGGTGTCCCACCAAAAGAGGAAATCCAAAGCAGAGCCCTGGGGAAGAGTGAAGGGACAACCCTAACTATGGTTAAAAATTGGGGCCTAGGGGCATGGCAATCCCAATATGCTGTCTCTTCATATAGGCCCTGAGAGGCCTTACCTGAGGACTGAGCTCAGGCTGAGGGTCACAATGTGTGTTTGTGACCAATGTGGCCCGCAAGCCTGGGGTGGTCCTCATGGGCCACGCTTGTTTCAACTACACTGAACGTTGGACAACATGCCAACCACAAGGTTTTTTCCATGGGGAGAGAGTTCTGATTTCTGCATCATTTTCATCCCTGGGCAGTGGTTGGAGATAAGGTCTAGGTTCTGGAGCCTGAAAACCGCTGTTGGGAAGAGATGACGACCTAAGGCCATGGTGGGTCCGATGTGCTCTGTGTGCGGCCAGCTGTCTGGGTGGGACCAGGAGGTCCAGGCCCAGGCTGGGTCAGAAGGGGAAATAGTGCCCAGGTCAGCCTATATGTTTGGGGTACAGCCGAATGGCGTGCAGGTTGATCCTCATTTGCGGTTTCGGGGTAGCCCTGAGGGCAATGTTTTACTTCTGTAGGGCAGGCAGAGTGCGGCATTGTAGTTCTGGATTGCCCAACTGGAGGGCTTGTGGGCCAGTAGTCTGAGGACGGAGTCTGAGAACCCAAGCTAGGCCTAGGTTTCTGGGTGAGGATATGGCAGGCACAATCTACAGACCTCAATCGAGATCTCGTGCAACTGAAGTCAGGGCAAGGATCAGACGATCGCTCAGGTTGGACTTTCTGCCCTGATGGCCCTTTCTTGAAGGGGGTTGGATCACGAGGACATGGGGGTTTTCCCACGATGGGAGTTGTGAGAAGCTCCAAACTGCAAAGATTCTTCTGCAGGACAATTGAGACCTGTTGGTTGTCTCCAGGCCAACGATTCCGAGCAGGGTTCTAAGGATGGATGGCTGGGTAGCCCACCTCGCATTCCAATTGTCTCCAAGAAACAAGACAGGTTAGATCTGCTGGATGTGGGGGGCAACCGAGGAGGCTGAGTTGAAATGGACTCTTCTGTGGATGTGTCCTAATATGTTTTTGTGTCTATGGAGACCTTGGAATGAAGCGGTGGCCCTGGGGCCCTGAAGGGTTCTCCTAAACAGAGGCTTTGACACAGCTCCAACGTGCATGTTTCCCATGTGTAGATGAGATTTGTTCTGATGGGTGAGTCAAGAAACAGCCATATGCTGGTATTGAAATCCAGGCCTCTGAGGAGAGATGCCTGGAAACCAAAGCAATGGAGCCGATTAGTGCCTAGGGGCCTGTTCGTTTTTTTTTACCTCTGGGGACATCAGTCTACGGGTCTGAGTGCAGGTAGGTGCTCAGATGGGCTCAGATTGCCCCTGTTTGTCCTGGGAATCCACAACTATTGGGATGGCCTCAGGGACTTTGGAGGTTATCCTATTAGTAGGGTTGTGGCCATTGGAATGGGCACATACAATTCCCTTGGAGAGGGCAAGTACAGTCCTCAGGTTTGGCTCCAGGGCCCTGAGCCTGTAGGGTGTGTAGGCCAGAGCTGTTTGGACAGTTGTCTGAAAACACAAACTCGGCTTATGTTTTGGGTCATAGGTATGGCAGGACTGATCTACAGACCATGAGGAGAACACTTCGGGATATGAAAAAAGGGCGAGTGTGAGGCTCTTGCTCAAGTTTTTGTCTCTGGATATCGTGTCACTCATGGTCGTGAAATTGCCGGGTGACATCATGGGAAATGGACGAGTCTTACTCTCTGGGGGTTCGGTCCCATCCAAAGAGTTTGGGGTCATTCTGGGGATGGAAGAAGTCCGTTTTTTTGTTGTTGTTGTCGATTTATTTCATTTTGTTTTTCAACCTCAGATGTCCCACCTATTGAGGGATTCCAGAGTAGAGCCCTGGGGTGGGGCGACTGGACAACCAGAAATCTGGTTAAAAATTGGGGACTAGGGACATGTCAAGCCCATTATGACATCTAATGGTTCAGCCACTGAGAGGACTTACTAGAGGACAGGACACACGCTGAGGACACAATGCGTGTTTATGCTGTCGTCGCACTCAAGAATGGGCGGGGCCTCAAGGTGAATGCTGGTTTCTCCTACACTGAACTTTGGACAACATGCCAACCACAAGGTTTCTTGCCATGGGTCAGGAAGAGTTCTGATTTTTGCATCACAGTCACCCGTAGGCAGTGATTGGAGATAAGGTCTAGGTTCTGAAGCCTGAAAACTGAAGTAGGGAAGAGATGATGACCTAAGGCCATGGCGGGTCTGATGTGCTCAGCGTGCGGTCAGCTGTCTGGGTGTTGGTCAGCAGGTCCGGGCTAGGTTGTGTCAGACAGTGCATTAGTGCCCAGGTTAGACTATATAATTTGGGTACATTCGAGTGCCGTGTAGGCTTATCCTCATTTAAGCTGCCTGGGCTGCTCATTAGGCAATATATTTTTTCTAGAGGGCAGGCAGAGTGCTTCATTGTCGGTCCGGAATTGCCAAACTTGAGGGCTTCGGGGCCAGGAGAGTGAGGACGGAAGTCTGAGAACACAAGCTAGACTTCGGATTCAGGGTGAGGGCACGGCAGGTACCCCCTGCAGATCTGAACCAATATCTCATGCATCTGAAGTCAGGGCGAGGATCCGACGTTGGCTCAGGTTGGAGTTTCTGTGCATGACGGCCCCTTCATGAAGGGAGCGAAATCTCGAGGCCATGGAGGTTTTCCACGTTGGGAGATGTGGGATGCCCCCTTCAAGGATTCCTTCTGTGGGACAATTGAGACCTGTTGGACAGCTCCAGGACATCCCATATGGAATGACTCCAGAGCACCGATCCAGGATGGATGCCTGGGAAGTCCGCCTCGCCTTCCAATTGTCTCCTAGCAACAAGACAGTTTAGATCTAATGGATCTGCGGGAGCAACCGGGATGGCTGAGTTGAAATGCACATTCCAGAGGATGGGTCCTAACGTGTATTTGTGTCCATGAGGGCCTTGGAATGGGGAGGTGGCACCGGGACCCTGAAGTATTCTCCTAAGCTTTGGCTTAGCTCCCATGCACAAGTTTCCTTGTGGAGATGAGATTTGTTCTGATGAGTGCCTCAGGAAATCCCCTCTGCTGGTATTGGAATCCAGGCTTTTGAGGAGACATGCCTGTAAACCAAAGCAATGGATTCGATAATGGCCTCGGGTCCTGTCTGGTTCAATCTCCTTGGTATGAGTGGAGGTAGATGAGTGGAGGTAGATGCTCAGCCGGTATCAACCGCCCATTTTTTGTCCCGGGCGACCTACACTATTGGGATGGCCTCAGGGACTTTGGAGGGTTCTCCTAATTTGTACGATTTTTGACAATGGAATGGGCAGAATTGCCATGGATTGGGTGGGGGCAGTCCTAATGTGTGGCTCCAGGGGCCCCAGCCTGGAGGTAGTGTGGCCCAGGTTTTTAAGGACAGAAGACTGAAAATACAAACTCAGCTTAAGTTTGGGGACGTAGGTATGGCACGCCCGATCTACAAACCATGAGAAGAACTCTTCAGGATATGAAGAATGAGCGAGTCTGAGGCGCTTGCTCAGGCTTTTTTCTCTGGATTTTGTTTCTGCGATTGCCGTGGAATATTGGGGAAGTCTCATGGGCCATGGACGAATCTTCCTCTCTGTGGATTTGGCCAGATCCCAATTGTTTTTCGTCAATCTGTGCGATGGGAGGACTCCTTTCAGGTTGTTACCTCAGGTGTCCCACCAAAAGAGGAATTCCAAAGCAGAGCCCTGGGGAAGAGTGAAGGGACACCCCGAACTATGGTTAAAAATTGGGGCCTAGGGGCATGGCAAGCCCAATATGCTGTCTCTTCATATAGGCCCTGAGAGGCCTTACCTGAGGACTGGGCTCAGGCTGAGGGTCACAATGTGTGTTTGTGACCAATGTGGCCCGCAAGCATTGGCTGAGCTTCATGGGCCTCGCTTGTTTCAACTACACTGACCATTGGACAACATGCCAACCACAAGGTTTTTTGCCATGGGGAAAGAGTTCTGATTTCTGCATCATTTTCAACTCTGGGCAGTGGTTGGAGATAAGGTCTAGGTTCTGGAGCCTGAAAACCGCAGTTGGGAAGAGATGACGACCTAAGGCCATGGCGGGTCCGATGTGCTCAGTGTGCGGCCAGCTGTCTGGGTAGGACCAGGAGGTCCAGGCTCAGGCTGGGTCAGAAGGGGAAATAGTGCCCAGGTCAGCCTATATGTTTGGGGTACAGCCGAATGGCGTGCAGGTTGATCCTCATTTGCGGTTTCGGGGTAGCCCTGAGGGCAATGTTTTACTTCTGTAGGGCAGGCAGAGTGCGGCATTGTAGTTCTGGATTGCCAAACTGGAGGGCTTGTTGGCCAGTAGTCTGAGGACGGAGTCTGAGAACCCAAGCTAGGCCTAGGTTTCTGGGTGAGGATATGGCAGGCACAATCTACAGACCTCAATCGAGATCTCGTGCATCTGAAGTCAGGGCAAGGATCAGACGATCGCTCAGGTTGGACTTTCTGCCCTGATGGCCCTTTCTTGAAGGGGGTTGGATCACGAGGACATGAGGGTTTTCGCACGATGGGAGTTGTGAGAAGCTCCAAACTGCAAAGATTCTTCTGCAGGACAATTGAGACCTGTTGGTTGGCTCCAGGCCAACGATTCCGAGCAGGGTTCTAAGGATGGATGGCTGGGTAGCCCACCTCGCATTCCAATTGTCTCCAAGCAACAAGACAGGTTAGATCTGCTGGATGTGGGGGGCAACCGAGGAGGCTGAGTTGAAATGGACTCTCCTGTGGATGTGTCCTAATATGTTTTTGTGTCTATGGAGACCTTGGAATGAAGCGGTGGCCCTGGGGCCCTGAAGGGTTCTCCTAAACAGAGGCTTTGACACAGCTCCAACGTGCATGTTTCCCATGTGTAGATGAGATTTGTTCTGATGGGTGATCAAGAAACAGCCATATGCTGGTATTGAAATCCAGGCCTCTGAGGAGAGAAGCCTGGAAACCAAAGCAATGGATTCGATAATGGCCTCGGGTCCTGTCTGGTTCAATCTCCTTGGTATGAGTGGAGGTAGAAGAGTGGAGGTAGATGCTCAGCCGGTATCAACCACCCATTTTTTGTCCCGGGCGACCTACACTATTGGGATGGCCTCGGGGACTTTGGAGGGTTCTCCTAATTTGTACGATTTTTGACAATGGAATGGGCAGAATTCCCATGGATTGGGTGGGGGCAGTCCTAATATGTGGCTCCAGGGGCCCCAGCATGGAGGGAGTGTGGCCCAGGACTTTGAGGACAGAAGACTGAAAACACAAACTCAGCTTCAGTTTGGGGACGTAGGTATGGCACGCCCGATCTACAAACCATGTGAAGAACTCTTGAGGATATGAAGAATGAGCGAGTCTGAGGCGCTTGCTCAGGCTTTTGTCTCTGGATTTTGTATCAGCGATGGCCGTGGAATGTCGGGGAGGCTTCATGGGCCATGGGCGAATCTTCCTCTCTGTGGATTTGGCCCGATCCCAATTGTTTTTCGTCAATCTGTGGGATGGGAGGACTCCTTTCAGATTTGTTACCTCAGGTGTCCCACCAAAAGAGGAATTTCAAAGCAGAGCCCTGGGGAAGAGTGAAGGGACAACCCGAACTATGGTTAAAAATTGGGGCCTAGGGGCATGGCAAGCCTAATATGCTGCCTCTTCATATAGGCCCTGAGAGGCCTTACCTGAGGACTGGGCTCATGCTGAGGGTCACAATGTGTGTTTGTGACCAATGTGGCCCGCAAGCATGGGCTGGGCCTCATGGGCCACGCTTGTTTCAACTACACTGAACGTTGGACAACATGCCAACCACAAGGTTTCTTGCCATGGGGAAAGAGTTCTGATTTCAGCATCATTTTCAAACCTGGGCAGTGGTTGGAGATAAGGTCTAGGTTCTGCAGCCTGAAAACCGCAGTTGGGAAGAGATGACGACCTAAGGCCATGGCGGGTCCGATGTGCTCAGTGTGCGGACAGCTGTCTGGGTGGGACCAGGAGGTCCAGGCTCAGGCTGGGTCAGAAGGGGAAATAGTGCCCAGGTCAGCCTATATGTTTGGGGTACAGCCGAATGGCGTGCAGGTTGATCCTCATTTGGGGATTCGGGGTAGCCCTGAGGGCAATGTTTTATTTCTGTACGCAGGCAGTGTGCGGCATTGTAGTTCTGGATTGCCAAACTGGAGGGCTTGTGGGCCAGTAGTCTGAGGACGGAGTCTGAGAACCCAAGCTAGGCCTAGGTTTCTGGGTGAGGATATGGCAGGCACAATCTACAGTCCTCAATAGAGATCTCGTGCATCTGAAGTCAGGGCAAGGATCAGACGATCGCTCAGGTTGGACTTTCTGCCCTGATGGCCCTTTCTTGAAGGGGGTTGGATCACGAGGACATGGGCGTTTTCCCACGATGGGAGTTGTGAGAAGCTCCAAACTGCAAAGATTCTTCTGCAGGACAATTGAGACCTGTTGGTTGGCTCCAGGCCAACGATTCCGAGCAGGGTACTAAGGATGGATGGCTGGGTAGCCCACTTCGCATTCCAAATGTCTCCAAGCAACAAGACAAGTTAGATCTTCTGGATGTGGGGGCAACCGAGGAGGCTGAGTTGAAATGGACCCTCCTGGGGATGTGTCCTAATATGTTTTTGTGTCTATGGAGACCTTGGAATGAAGCGGTGGCCCTGGGGCTCTGAAGGGTTCTCCTAAACAGAGGCTTTGACACAGCTCCAACGTGCATGTTTCCCATGTGTAGATGAGATTTGTTCTGATGGGTGAGTCAAGAAACATCCATATGCTGGTATTGAAATCCAGGCCTCTGAGGAGAGATGCCTGGAAACCAAAGCAATGGATCCGATTAGTGCCTAGGGGCCTGTTCGTTCCTTTTTACCTCTGGGGACATCAGTCTACGGGTCTGAGTGCAGGTAGGTGCTCAGATGGGCTCAGATTGCCCTTGTTTGTCCTGGGAAGCCACAACTATTGGGATGGCCTCAGGGACTTTGGAGGTTATCCTATTAGTAGGGTTGTGGCCATTGGAATGGGCACATACAATTCCCTTGGAGAGGGCAAGTACAGTCCTCAGGTTTGGCTCCAGGGCCCTGAGCCTGTAGGGTGTGTAGGCCAGAGCTGTTTGGACAGTTGTCTGAAAACACAAACTCGGCTTATGTTTTGGGTCATAGGTATGGCAGGACTGATCTACAGACCATGAGGAGAACACTTCGGGATATGAAAAAAGGGCGAGTGTGAGGCTCTTGCTCAAGTTTTTGTCTCTGGATATCGTGTCACTCATGGTCGTGAAATTGCCGGGTGACATCATGGGAAATGGACGAGTCTTACTCTCTGGGGGTTCGGTCCCGTCCAAAGAGTTTGGGGTCATTCTGGGGATGGATGAAGTCCGTTTTTTTGTTGTTGTTGTCGATTTGTTTCATTTTGTTTTTCAACCTCAGATGTCCCACCAAATGAGGGATTCCATAGTAGAGCCCTGGGGTGGGGCGACTGGACAACCAGAAATCTGGTTAAAAATTGGGGACTAGGGACATGTCAAGCCCATTATGACATCTAATGGTCCAGCCACTGAGAGGACTTACTAGAGGACAGGACTCACGCTGAGGTCACAATGCGTGTTTATGCTCTTGTCGCACTCAAGAATGGGCGGGGCCTCAGGGTGAATGCTGGTTTCTCCTACACTGAACGTTGGACAACATGCCAACCACAAGGTTTCTTGCCATGGGTCAGGAAGAGTTCTGATTTCTGCATCACAGTCACCCGTGGGCAGTGATTGGAGATAAGGTCTAGGTTCTGAAGCCTGAAAACTGAGGTAGGGAAGAGATGATGACCTAAGGCCATGGCGGGTCTGATGTGCTCAGCGTGCGGTCAGCTGTCTGGGTGTTGGTCAGCAGGTCCGGGCTCAGGTTGTGTCAGACAGTGCATTAGTGCCCAGGTTAGACTATATAATTTGGGTACATTCGAGTGCCGTGTAGGTTTATCCTCATTTAAGCTGCCTGGGCTGCTCATTAGGCAATATATTTTTTCTAGAGGGCAGGCAGAGTGCTTCATTGTCGGTCCGGAATTGCCAAACTTGAGGGCTTCGGGGCCAGGAGAGTGAGGACGGAAGTCTGAGAACACAAGCTAGACTTCGGATTCAGGGTGAGGGCACGGCAGGTACCCCCTGCAGATCTGAACCAATATCTCATGCATCTGAAGTCATGGCGAGGATCCGACGTTGGCTCAGGTTGGAGTTTCTGTGCATGACGGCCCCTTCATGAAGGGAGCGGAATCTCGAGGCCATGGAGGTTTTGCACGTTGGGAGATGTGGGATGCCCCCTTCAAGGATTCCTTCTGCGGGACAATTGAGACCTGTTGGACAGCTCCAGGACATCCCATATGGAATGACTCCAGAGCATCGTTCCAGGATGGATGCCTGGGAAGTCCGCCTCGCCTTCCAATTGTCTCCTAGCAACAAGACAGTTTAGATCTAATGGATCTGCGGGAGCAACCGGGGTGGCTGAGTTGAAATGCACTTTCCAGAGGATGGGTCCTAACGTGTGTTTGTGTCCATGAGGGCCTTGGAATGGGGAGGTGGCACCGGGACCCTGAAGTATTCTCCTAAGCTTTGGCTTAGCTCCCATGCACAAGTTTCCTTGTGGAGACGAGATTTGTTCTGATGGGTGCCTCAGGAAATCCCCTCTGCTGGTATTGGAATCCAGGCTTTTGAGGAGACATGCCTGTATACCAAAGCAATGGATTCGATAATGGCCTCGGGTCCTGTCTGGTTCAATCTCCTTGGTATGAGTGGAGGTAGAAGAGTGGAGGTAGATGCTCAGCCGGTATCAACCACCCATTTTTTGTCCCGGGCGACCTACACTATTGGGATGGCCTCGGGGACTTTGGAGGGTTCTCCTAATTTGTACGATTTTTGACAATGGAATGGGCAGAATTCCAATGGATTGGGGGGGGGGCAGTCCTAATGTGTGGCTCCAGGGGCCCCAGCCTGGAGGGAGTGTGGCCCAGGACTTTGAGGACAGAAGATTGAAAACACAAACTCAGCTTAAGTTTGGGGACGTAGTTATGGCACGCCCAATCTACAAACCATGAGAAGAACTCTTCAGGATATGAAGAATGAGCGAGTCTGAGGCGCTTGCTCAGGCTTTTGTCTCTGGATTATGTTTCAGCGATGGCCGTGGAATGTTGGGGAGGTCTCATGGGCCATGGACAAATCTTCCTCTCTGTGGATTTCGCCCGATCCCAATTGTTTTTCGTCAATCTCTGGGATGGGAGGACTCCTTTTAGGTTTGTTACCTCAGGTGTCCCACCAAAAGAGGAATTCCAAAGCAGAGCCCTGGGGAAGAGTGAAGGGACAACCCGAAATATGGTTAAAAATTGGGGCCTAGGGGCATGGCAAGCCCAATATGCTGTCTCTTCATATAGGCCCTGAGAGGCCTTACCTGAGGACTGGGCTCAGGCTAAGGGTGACAATGTGTGTTTGTGACCAATGTGGACCACAAGCATGGGCTGGGCCTCATGGGCCACGCTTGTTTCAACTACACTGAACGTTGGACAACATGCCAACCACAAGGTTTCTTGCCATGGGGAAAGAGTTCTGGTTTCTGCATCATTTTCAAACCTGGGCAGTGTTTGGAGATTAGGTCTAGGTTCTGGAGCCTGAAAACCGCAGTTGGAAAGGGATGACGACCTAAGGCCATGGCGGGTCCGTGTGCTCAGTGTGCGGCCAGCTGTCTGGGTGGGACCAGGAGGTCCAGGCTCAGGCTGGGTCAGAAGGGGAAATAGTGCCCAGGTCAGCCTATATGTTTGGGGTACAGCCGAATGGCGTGCAGGTTGATCCTCATTTGGGGTTTCGGGGTAGCCCTGAGGGCAATGTTTTACTTCTGTAGGGCAGGCAAAGTGCGGCATTGTAGTTCTGGATTGCCAAACTGGAGGGCTTGTGGGCCAGTAGTCTGAGGACGGAGTCTGAGAACCCAAGCTAGGCCTAGGTTTCTGGCTGAGGATATGGCAGGCACAATCTACAGACCTCAATCGAGATCTCGTGCATCTGAAGTCAGGGCAAGGATCAGACAATCGATCAGGTTGGACTTTCTGCCCTGATGGCCCTTTCTTGAAGGGGGTTGGATCACGAGGACATGGGGGTTTTCCCACGATGGGAGTTGTGAGAAGCTCCAAACTGCAAAGATTCTTCTGCAGGACAATTGAGACCTGTTGGTTGGCTCCAGGCCAACGATTCCGAGCAGGGTTCTAAGGATGGATGGCTGGGTAGCCCACCTCGCATTCCAATTGTCTCCAAGCAACAAGACAGGTTAGATCTGCTGCATGTGGCGGGCAACCGAGGAGGCTGAGTTGAAATGGACTCTCCTGTGGATGTGTCCTAATATGTTTTTGTGTCTATGGAGACCTTGGAATGAAGCGGTGGCCCTGGGGCCCTGAAGGGTTCTCCTAAACAGAGGCTTTGACACAGCTCCAACGTGCATGTTTCCCATGTGTAGATGAGATTTGTTCTGATGGGTGAGTCAAGAAACAGCCATATGCTGGTATTGACATCCAGGCCTCTGAGGAGATCTGCCTGAAAACCAAAGCAATGGATCCGATTAGTGCCTAGGGGCCTGTTCGTTCCTTTTTACCTCTGGGGACATCAGTCTACGGGTCTGAGTGCAGGTAGGTGCTCAGATGGGCTCAGATTGCCCCTGTTTGTCCTGGGAAGCCACAAATATTGGGATGGCCTCAGGGACTTTGGAGGTTATCCTACTAGTAGGGTTGTGGCCATTGGAATGGGCAATACAATTCCCTTGAGAGGGCAAGTACAGTCCTCAGGTTTGGCTCCAGGGCCCTGAGCCTGTCGGGTGTGTAGGCCAGAGCTGTTTGGACAGTTGTCTGAAAACACAAACTCGGCTTATGTTTTGGGTCATAGGTATGGCAGGACTGATCTACAGACCATGAGGAGAACACTTCGGGATATGAAAAAAGGGCGAGTGTGAGGCTCTGGCTCAAGTTTTTGTCTCTGGATATCGTGTCACTCATGGTCGTGAAATTGCCGGGTGACATCATGGGAAATGGACGAGTCTTACTCTCTGGGGGTTCGGTCCCGTCCAAAGAGTTTGGGGTCATTCTGGGGATGGAAGAAGTCCGTTTTTTTGTTGTTGTTGTCGATTTGTTTCATTTTGTTTTTCAACCTCAGATGTCCCACCAAATGAGGGATTCCAGATTAGAGCCCTGGGGTGGGGCGACTGGACAACCAGAAATCTGGTTAAAAATTGGGGACTAGGGACATGTCAAGCCCATTATGACATCTAATGGTCCAGCCACTGAGAGGACTTACTAGAGGACAGGACTCACGCTGAGGTCACAATGCGTGTTTATGCTCTCGTCGCACTCAAGAATGGGCGGGGCCTCAGGGTGAATGCTGGTTTCTCCTACACTGAACGTTGGACAACATGCCAACCACAAGGTTTCTTGCCATGGGTCAGGAAGAGTTCTGATTTCTGCATCACAGTCACCCGTGGGCAGTGATTGGAGATAAGGTCTAGGTTCTGAAGCCTGAAAACTGAGGTAGGGAAGAGATGATGACCTAAGGCCATGGCGGGTCTGATGTGCTCAGCGTGCGGTCAGCTGTCTGGGTGTTGGTCAGCAGGTCCGGGCTCAGGTTGTGTCAGACAGTGCATTAGTGCCCAGGTTAGACTATATAATTTGGGTACATTCGAGTGCCGTGTAGGTTTATCCTCATTTAAGCTGCCTGGGCTGCTCATTAGGCAATATATTTTTTCTAGAGGGCAAGCAGAGTGCTTCATTGTCGGTCCGCAATTGCCAAACTTGAGGGCTTCGGGGCCAGGAGAGTGAGGACGGAAGTCTGAGAACACAAGCTAGACTTCGGATTCAGGGTGAGGGCACGGCAGGTACCCCCTGCAGATCTAAACCAACATCTCATGCATCTGAAGTAGGGCGAGGATCCCACGGTGGCTCAGGTTGGAGTTTCTGTGCATGACGGCCCCTTCATGAAGAGAGCGGAATCTCGAGGCCATGGAGGTTTTCCACGTTGGGAGATGTGGGATGCCCCCTTCAAGGATTCCTTCTGCGGGACAATTGAGACCTGTTGGACAGCTCCAGGACATCCCATATGGAATGACTCCAGAGCACCGTTCCAAAATGGATGCCTGGGACGTCCGCCTCGCCTTCCAATTCTCTCCTAGCAACAAGACAGTTTAGATCTAATGGATCTGCGGGAGCAACCGGGGTGGCTGAGTTGAAATGCACTTTCCAGAGGATGGGTCCTAATGTGTGTTTGTGTCCATGAGGGCCTTGGAATGGGGAGGTGGCACCGGGACCCTGAAGTATTCTCCTAAGCTTTGGCATACTCCCATGCACAAGTTTCCTTGTGGAGACGAGATTTATTCTGATGGGTGCCTCAGGAAATCCCCTCTGCTGGTATTGGAATGCAGGCTTTTGAGGAGACATGCCTGTAAACCAAAGCAATGGATCCGATAATGGCCTCGGGTCCTGTCTGGTTCAATCTTCTTGGTATGAGTGGAGGTAGATGAGTGGAGGTAGATGCTCAGCCGGTATCAACCGCCCTTTTTTGTCCCGGGCGACCTACACTATTGGGATGGCCTCAGGGACTTTGGAGGGTTCTCCTAATTTGTACGATTTTTGACAATGGAATGGGCAGAATTCCCATGGATTGGGTGGGGGCAGTCCTAATGTGTGGCTCCAGGGGCCCCAGCTTGGAGGGAGTGTGGCCCAGGACTTTGAGGACAGAAGACTGAAAACACAAACTCAGCTTAAGTTTGGGGACGTAGGTATGGCACGCCCGATCTACAAACCATGAGAAGAACTCTTCAGGATATGAAGAATGAGCGAGACTGATGCGCTTGCTCAGGCTTTTGTCTCTGGATTTTGTTTCAGCGATGGCCGTGGAATGTTGGGGAGGTCTCATGGGCCATGGACGAATCTTCCTCTCTGTGGATTTGGCCCGATCCCAATTGTTTTTCGTCAATCTGTGGGATGGGAGGACTCCTTTCAGGTTTGTTACCTCAGGTGTCCCACCAAAAGAGGAATTCCAAAGCAGAGTCCTGGGGAAGAGTGAAGGGACAACCCGAACTATGGTTAAAAATTGGGGCCTAGGGGCATGGCAAGCCTAATATGCTGTCTCTTCATATAGGCCCTGAGAGGCCTTACCTGAGGACTGGGCTCAGGCTGAGGGTCACAATGTGTGTTTGTGACCAATGTGGCCCGCAAGCATGGGCTGGGCCTCATGGGCCACGCTTGTTTCAACTACACTGAACGTTGGACAACATGCCAACCACAAGGTTTCTTGCCATGGGGAAAGAGTTCTGATTTCTGCATCATTTTCAAACTGGGCAGTGGTTGGTGATAAGGTCTAGATTCTGGAGCCTGAAAACCGCAGTTGGGAAGAGATGACGACCTAAGGCCATGGCGGGTCCGATGTGCTCAGTGTGCGGCCAGCTTTCTGGGTGGGACCAGGAGGTCCAGGCTCAGGCTGGGTCAGAAGGGGAAATAGTGCCCAGGTCAGCCTATATGTTTGGGGTACAGCTGAATGGCGTGCAGGTAGGTCCTCATTTGGGGTTTCGGGGTAGCCCTGAGGGCAATGTTTTACTTCTGTAGGGCAGTCAGAGTGCGGCATTGTAGTTCTGGATTGCCCAACTGGAGGGCTTGTGGGCCAGTAGTCTGAGGACGGAGTCTGAGAACCCAAGCTAGGACTAGGTTTCTGGGTGAGGATATGGCAGGCACAATCTACAGACCTCAATCGAGATCTCGTGCATCTGAACTCAGGGCAAGGATCAGACGATCGCGCAGGTTGGACTTTCTGCCCTGATGGCCCTTTCTTGAAGGGGGTTGGATCACGAGGACATGGGGGTTTTCCCACGATGGGAGTTGTGAGAAGCTCCAAACTGCAAAGATTCTTCTGCAGGACAATTGAGACCTGTTGGTTGGCTCCAGGCCAACGATTCCGAGCAGGGTTCTAAGGATGGATGGCTGGGTAGCCCACCTCGCATTCCAATTGTCTCCAAGCAACAAGACAGGTTAGATCTGCTGGATGTGGGGGGCAACCGAGGAGGCTGAGTTGAAATGGACTCTCCTGTGGATGTGTCCTAATATGTTTTTGTGTCTATGGAGACCTTGGAATGAAGCGGTGGCCCTGGGGCCCTGAAGGGTTCTCCTAAACAGAGGCTTTGACACAGCTCCAACGTGCATGTTTCCCATGTGTAGATGAGATTTGTTCTGATGGGTGAGTCAAGAAACAGCCATATGCTGGTATTGAAATCCAGGCCTCTGAGGAGAGATGCCTGGAAACCAAAGCAATGGATCCGATTAGTACCTAGGGGCCTGTTCGTTCCTTTTTACCTCTGGGGACATCAGTCTACGGGTCTGAGTGCAGGTAGGTGCTCAGATGGGCTCAGATTGCCCCTGTTTGTCCTGGGAAGCCACAACTATTGGGATGGCCTCAGGGACTTTGGAGGTTGTCCTACTAGTAGGGTTGTGGCCATTGGAATGGGCACATACAATTCCCTTGGAGAGGGCAAGTACAGTCCTCAGGTTTGGCTCCAGGGCCCTGAGCCTGTAGGGTGTGTAGGCCAGAGCTGTTTGGACAGTTGTCTGAAAACACAAACTCGGCTTATGTTTTGGGTCATAGGTATGGCAGGACTGATCTACAGACCATGAGGAGAACACTTCGGGATATGAAAAAAGGGCGAGTGTGAGGCTCTGGCTCAAGTTTTTGTCTCTGGATATCGTGTCACTCATGGTCGTGAAATTGCCGGGTGACATCATGGGAAATGGACGAGTCTTACTCTCTGGGGGTTCGGTCCCGTCCAAAGAGTTTGGGGTCATTCTGGGGATGGAAGAAGTCCGTTTTTTTGTTGTTGTTGTCGATTTGTTTCATTTTGTTTTTCAACCTCAGATGTCCCACCAAATGAGGGATTCCAGAGTAGAGCCCTGGGGTGGGGCGACTGGACAACCAGAAATCTGGTTAAAAATTGTGGACTAGGGACATGTCAAGCCCATTATGACATCTAATGGTCCAGCCACTGAGAGGACTTACTAGAGGACAGGACTCACGCTGAGGTCACAATGCGTGTTTATGCTCTCGTCGCACTCAAGAATGGGCGGGGCCTCAGGGAGAATGCTGGTTTCTCCTACACTGAACGTTGGACAACATGCCAACCACAAGGTTTCTTGCCTTGGGTCAGGAAGAGTTCTGATTTCTGCATCACAGTCACCCGTGGGCAGTGATTGGAGATAAGGTCTAGGTTCTGAAGCCTGAAAACTGAGGTAGGGAAGAGATGATGACCTAAGGCCATGGCGGGTCTGATGTGCTCAGCGTGCGGTCAGCTGTCTGGGTGTTGGTCAGCAGGTCCGGGCTCAGGTTGTGTCAGACAGTGAATTAGTGCCCAGGTTAGACTATATAATTTGGGTACATTCGAGTGCCGTTTAGGTATATACTCATTTAGGCTGCCTGGGCTGCTCATTAGGCAATATATTTTTTCTAGAGGGCAGGCAGAGTGCTTCATTGTCGGTCTGGAATTGCCAAACTTGAGGGCTTCGGGGCCAGGAGAGTGAGGACGGAAGTCTGAGAACACAAGCTAGACTTCGGATTCAGGGTGAGGGCACGGCAGGTACCCCGTGCAGATCTGAACCAATATCTCATGCATCTGAAGTCAGGGTGAGGATCCGACGTTGGCTCAGGTTGGAGTTTCTGTGCATGACGGCCCCTTCATTAAGGGAGCGGAATCTCGAGGCCATGGAGGTTTTCCACGTTGGGAGATGTGGGATGCCCCCTTCAAGGATTCCTTCTGCGGGACTATTGAGACCTGTTGGACAGCTCCAGTTCATCCCTTATGGAATGAATCCAGAGCACCGTTCCAGGATGGATGCCTGGGAAGTCCGCCTCGCCTTCCAATTGTCTCCTAGCAACAAGACAGTTTAGATCTAATGGATCTGCGGGAGCAACCGGGGTGGCTGAGTTGAAATGCACTTTCCAGAGGATGGGTCCTAACGTGTGTTTGTGTCCATGAGGGCCTTGGAATGGGGAGGTGGCACCGGGACCCTGAAGTATTCTCCTAAGCTTTGGCATAGCTCCCATGCACAAGTTTCCTTGTGGAGACGATATTTGTTCTGATGGGTGGCTCAGGAAATCCCCTCTGCTGGTATTGGAATCCAGGCTTTTGAGGAGACATGCCTGTAAACCAAAGCAATGGATCCGGTAATGGCTTCGGCTCCTGTCTGGATCAATCTTCTTGGTATGAGTGGAGGTAGATGAGTGGAGGTAGATGCTCAGCCGGTATCAACCGGCCTTTTTTGTCCCGGGCGACCTACACTATTGGGTT